>NC_058405.1:97016071-97116634 GCF_002201575.2 Neomonachus schauinslandi | reverse complement strand
AACACTCATGAAAGAAATTGAAGAAGACACAAAAAGATGGAAAAATATTCCATGCTCATGGATCGGAAGAATAAACATTGTTAAAATGTCTATGCTACCCAGAGCAATCTATACCTTCAATGCCATCCCGATCAAAATTCCAATGACATTTTCAAAGTGCTGGAACAAACAATCCTAAAATTTGTATGGAATCAGAAAAGACCCCGAATCGCCAAGGAGATGTTGAAAAAGAAAAACAAAGCGGGGGGCATCACGTTGCTGGATTTCAAGCTATATTACAAAGCTGTGATCACCAAGACAGCATGGTACTGGCACAAAAACAGACATACAGACCAATGGAACAGAATAGAGAACCCAGATATGGACCCTCAACTCTGTGGTCAAATAATCTTTGACAAAGCAGGAAAAAACATGCAATGGAAAAAAGACAGTCTCTTCAATAAATGGTGCTGGGAAAATTGGACAGCCACATGCAGAAGAATGAAACTCGACCATTCTCTGACACCATTCACAAAGATAAACTCAAAGTGGATGAAAGACCTCAGTGTGAGACAGGAATCCATCAAAATCCTAGAGGAGAACATAGGCAGTAAGCTCTTTGACATCGCCCACAGCACCTTCTTTCAAGATACATCTCCAAAAGCTAGTGAAACAAAAGCAAAAATGAACTTTTGGGACTTCATCAAGATAAAAAGCTTCTGCACAGCAAAGGAAACAGTCAACAAAACAAAGAGGCAACCCACAGAATGGGAGAAGATATTTGCAAATGACACTACAGGTAAAGGGCTGGTATCCAAGATTGATAAAGAACTTCTCAAACTCAACACCCAAAAAACAAATAATCAAGTCAAAAAGTGGGCAGAAGATATGAAAAGACACTTCTCTGAAGAAGACATACAAATGGCTAACAGACACATGAAAAAATGTTCATCATCATTAGCCATCAGGGAAATCCAAATCAAAACCACATTGAGATACCACCTAACACCAGTGAGAATGGCAAAAGTGGACAGGGAAAGAAACAACAAATGTTGGAGAGGTTGTGGAGAAAGGGGAACCCTCTTACACTGTTGGTGGGAATACAAATTGGTACAGCCACTTTGGAAAACAGTGTGGATGTTCCTCAAAAATTTAAAAATAGAGCTACCCTATGACCCAGCAATTGCACTCCTGGGTATTTGCCCCAAAGACACAGATGTAGTGAAAAGAAGGGCCATATGCACCCCAATGTTCATAGCAGCAATGTCTGCAATAGCCAAACTGTGGAAAGAGCCGAGATGCTCTTCAGCAGATGAATGGATAAAAAAGATGTGGTCCATATATACAATGGAATATTACTCAGACATCAAAAAGGATGAATACCCAACTTTTACATCAACATGGATGGGACTGGAGGAGATTATGGTAAGTGAAATAAGTCAAGCAGAGAAAGTCAATTATCATATGGTTTCACTTATTTGTGGAACATAAGGAATAGCATGGAGGACATTAGGAGAAGGAAGGGAAAAATGGTGGGGGGGAACTGGAGGGAGAGATGAACCATGAGAGACTATGGACTCTGAGAAACAAACAGGGTTTTAGAGGGGAGGGGGGAGGGGGGATTGGTTAGCCCGGTGATGGGTATTAAGGAGGGCACGTACTGCATGGAGCACTGGGTGTTATAGGAAAACAATGAATGGATCATGGATCACCACATCAAAAACTAATGATGTAGTGTATGGTGAGTAACATAACAGAATAAAATTAAAAACAACAACAACAACGACAACAAAGAAAAAGATAAAAACAAAAACAGAACAAAACAAAAAAACAGAATATGATCAAATATAATCAGGCTGGTGTGTAGATCAGTGCCACATACTAGATTTTGGGCATATTTTGGTCTGTTAGAAGAAACTGCCTCCCAAAATTTTAAAGAAAGAAAAACTTATATATGTACAAAAATAAGGGTTAATACGATGAAGGGATAGAATATGACTGTAAAGATGAAAATTACAAAAGATTTTATAGAAGGAATTGCTAAGATAAGAAGTTTGAAAAAAGAAGAGGATTTAAAAAAAAAGGATAAAAAAGGGAGAGAATGTGATCAAGGAGGAGACTAGAACAAAGCCATACACTAGAGATTTAGGGTATATTTTGATTTGTTGGAAGAAACTGCATCTCAAAATTTTAAAGGGAGAACAGCTTTTATATACATACCAAAAATAAGGGTAACTACTGTGAAGGGATAGAATATGACTAAAAATGAAAAATAAAAATGTTTTTTTAAAAGGGATTGATAAGATGTTGGTTGAAAAAGGGAAAAAGAAAAATTAAAAAAAAAGACAGTTAAAAAAATTAACTTTGAAAGATTAAAGAATCATGGTAACAAAGCCATGAATTCTATGTGCAGTATTCCCCTAGCGCTGGAGTTCTGCCATCAGTGGTACTTCTTAATGCTGAAATTAATTTCTTAATGGATCAAACTTAATGGAGGTTTATTTCTTAATCTTGGAGTAGTCTGGGGCTAGACTTCAAGGTTAGCAGATGGTCTCTCTCCACAAAGTCCTTCTAGGACCAAGACTAATATTGACTCTGCCATTTTCAAAAACCTGGCTTTCCAAGTTGCTCTGGTCTTTCCTTTCAGTCTTCCAGGGAGAGGAAAGAGCACAGAAGGGTGTGCAGGGGGGTTTGTGGCCCATGACAGTAAATAGGATATAGCACTACCACTCACATTTCCTTAATGAGTAGACTATGAGACTACATCGCGCTCCCAGTGTAATGTAAGTGTTCACTTGTGCAACAGAGGCTGAGAAATATAGTTTTTACCATGTGCTTAGCATTTTCCCACATAAGTACTTTTAATTTTCTCATAGTTTATCTTTATTTTCTAATTTTCCACAATGATTTTATATTTAGTGTAATACAAATATAAATTTAATTAAAAATAGAGAATAGGCAGTGAGAAACTAGAGATAGGGAGTATATAAACAATCCCTTCTGAGAAGTTGTGCAGGTGTCATTTCTGGAGGGAGAAACTAGGTTATGAGAAGGTAATTAAACATGAAAATTTGAACATATTCTTGTAAGCTAAGAATTATCCAAGAGAAAGGAGACAATTGATAATGAATACTTCAGTTGGCTCTCCTTAAAGACTATATAGAATCTCTTTCTCACTTGAGAGAGGAGAGGAAAGAAAAAAGAGAAAAGTTTGAAAATGTTTGCCCATGCTAAATTCCACTCATTAGAGGGGAAGTTTCAGGATTTCAAAGCTTTCCCTAGAAGACTTGTAAGCAGAAAGAAACAGTGTTTATTGAGCTTGACAAATTAACAAATTGTGAAAATTTCCAAAGCTAATTGTTGTTGTTTTTCTAAAAAATTGCTTTGATATGTTGAGAGTTTTAATTAGGGTCATTAAATACAGAAATTCTTAGGTTGCAAAGAACACCAGAACTACCCACTGATGTGCTGATGTGTTGTACCTTAACCATATCATGCAAAATGAGACCATCATGCAATGGGGCTGTTTCATAAACTCTCATGGAACTTAATACAATATGAGGCAATCTTTCGAAAAATTTTATCAACCATAAAAAAGAAGTACTGTGGAAATATATAAAGGGACTGGCTAATTCTCACTGAGAGGATTGGGATCAGCTTCAGAGAGGAAGTGGCATTCGAGAACATTCTGGAAGGACAGTAGGATTTTTTTGACAAAGTCCTTGGGGAGAAGGCATCATGGGCTGAAAGTGACAATATGGCTGGAAAGCAGAGCACAGGATAACAGGAGGAGCTAGAAATTGGCTTGACTGTGGACCGTGAACATGGAGAGAGACTCAGTGGAAGGTAAGTCCAGGGAGGGAGGTGACAGCCAGCATGAAGGCTCATGAATGCCAGCTCGAGAATTTGAAATTTCTAGTCTTGGTTCTGATCAATGTTTAGAAAAATTTATGTTAATAGTGTGGAGGGAAGTGCAAGAAGGGGAGAAATACTAACAGCAGATTAGAAGGAGGTGACTGGCATGGTGTTTTCAGGAGGGGAGATGTTGACTAGAGTCAGCACTGAGAGATGTGGGGGAGATATTGAGACTCCCCTAGAGTGTGAAAAGGGGGTTTTACAACTTCCAGAGGGAATAAAGTGGTGATCACAGGTGTGCAGGGCTCTTTGACCCTTCCCCAGATGGGGAATAGAGAAAGTTTGAGATAGATGCCATTTGAGGAGCCAACATATGGATTCTTTCTCTCTGTAGAACATTCTTGCAAACTCTCAAGGGAAACCAATTCTTCATGTTGTTAAAGTTTCATCATAGATTTATGGGGAAGGCATTGACAAAGTTGTGGTATAAATTGTTCTTCAAGTGCCAACTGTTCCCACCAACAAATCACTAAGGATTCTCTGAGATTTGCAGTTGTGGCATTATTGATTTTGTACCTAGCCTTGGATGCACTGAGCTGAGTCTCCTCTGTGGCTGCCCCCCTGCCCCATCCGATCACCTCACTTGCACCTGGAAAAGTCCCATTCTTTAGTGGGATTAAGTAACCAACGTCCGCATAGGCAAACACTCCGGGTGTCCCCCAGAGAGCTGCCCCATCTGCTCTGGCTGGCTGATGGTTGGCATTTTGCACCAGGCACTTCTCTCTGTAACTCTGTCATTGACATCCCCACTCTCCCAGTCATGCGGCCCTTCCTTCATTCATTGGCTCATATGCATCTAGCAAGACTTCGCTGGGTGCTTACAGGCTGTCTGCCTCACTGGGGGGCCAGTCTAGCAGTGAATCCCACAGGCATGTCCTTGGTGGGGAAGACTGGGAATTGTAAAAGCCTATGAAGCATGCTGTGATGGGGGATCCACAGGGTGCTAAGGGAACACACGGGAAATGTGTCTGGAGCAATTCTGGGAGGAAGTGGCCAGGTGAGAACTTCAGTCATCTTCGATGAGTTCCTCTCCTGCATTCAGTGACCCCATGTACAACACAATACAATACCTCTGCTAGGTCAGTTCTTTCCTTTCCATATCTTCCCATAAAGGAACATTTACAATAGTCTCTCTGGGAGGCAGACTTATAGATGCCAGGCAGACCTGGCATACCAGCTCTGTGGCCTGGAGCAAGTTATTAAACCCCTCGTGGTCTCAGTCTCTTCAACTAAACAATGGGGACATCAATGCCTTCCCCACAAACCTATGATGAAGAACAAATAAGATAATATTTTAAAAATAGCCCCAGGCCTGGCACTTCAAAGATAATCATTCCAGTCTCTTTCCTGTGCCTGCAATTTCTCCCTTTGTTTAATACACTCTGCTCTCAGCTGCTGAATTCATCTTCCCCAAACTTTAATCTTATCTCTCTCTGGCTTGAAAATTTTCAGATTCCCATAGCCTGTGGAATAAAGTTTGTACCAGTAGGAAAGAGATGCTCACTCTAAGGGATGAATGAAGAAAGTGTAAGGAAGAACAGCTTGAGAGCACAGAGCAGGGACCCAGGGCATGTAGTCCGTTGGGCATCTGGACTGTTCCTTGAGGAGGTGATCTTGAGCTGAAATATGAAGGATGAATTGGAGTTTACTAGGCATTAGGAGGGATGGAGGGAAGAACATTCCAGATAAGGGCACAGACTCCTTGAAGAGGAGAAGGAGGAGGGGAAAGGGAGGAGGATGGGGAGATGGAGGAGGAGGTGGGAACAGCCAGTATGGGGCTGGAGTGCAGAGAGCAGCAGGGAGGGGTGAAAGGAACCAGGGCCGTTCAGGACAGAGCCTGGTAGGCCATGCCCTTGAGGAACAATTTCCATATATGAAGCAATGGGAGACATGGAAGGTTTTTAGGCCATAACTTGTTTTCACATCAGTTTCTCTTGTTTTAGGAACGGCCATCTCTGTATTCTTTATAGTAAACTCCATAGGTGCTTAAGAAATTTGACTAATGAAGTGAATGCAATTGTAGTTGTAGAAATAGAGGAAAAGGATCCCAGTAGTTGAATTTTCTGGTTACTTGGGTGAGAGTGAACTGAGGCTTCACTGTTCTTCACCATCCACAGAGTGTTTGGGGACTGCTGCCAAGTTAGAGTTTGCGTTGATTCAGCTCTCCAGGAACATGCAGATGAGACTGACAAACCCTAATTCCCCCAGAGGAAGAAAACTCGCACAACCCAGAGACCTAGACAAAGGGGAATTTAACTCGCTTAAACTTGAGCCTGGGGACAAGAGAGCTGAGGCAGCTTGGCAGATTCTTGGGTATCCATGGAAACAGGAGGATTCTGGAAAAGTTTTCTTCTTGAAGGGAAGGGCAATATTGGCTGCTTCCTTTCCTCTGGACACCCTCAGCATGCGTGATTCATAAAACATCTGTCTGTAGATTCGCTCCAGACAGGGGGCCATTTTGCACCATTTCTGACCCCTACACTCCTGTCTGCCCCTCCTGCAGAGCTCTCAGGCACTCCTGTACCCAGTGTGTCCAGCTGTCCCACATACAGTGAGGCTCAGTCACCGGAGACATGAGTCACAGAACCCAGAGTCATGTATCTGGTTCATCCTCGTATCTCAGGGCCTAGGATGGTATCTTACACAAAGTGAAAGTTCAACACACATTTTTAGAAAAAAAAAAAATGTGTGAAGAGTAGACGGGAATGATAGCCAAGTTCCCAGGTGGTCCTCTTCCTTAGAGTTGAGAAACAAAAATGCACAGCTCAGGCTTCTCAAAGTTTAAGTGCATACAATTAACCAGAGACCTTGTTCTGATTCAATAGGCTTGGGATGCAACTGGATATTCTGCATTTCTAACAAGCTCCCAGGTGATGCTCATGCTACTGGTCCTTGGCTCACCCAAGGAAATAAACAGAATAGCTGACTAAACCGCCAAATTTTGAAAAAGGGCAATTGTCACTTCCAACAATTGATAAATTGGTAGCCATCCCAGCTCAACTATGAGATAAATGTATAGGCTCAAGTTTGCATGCATAATGGTTCAATGTTGTTTTGGAATATTCATTTCATTTACACCTGTGGGCATAATTGGGCATACATACCAACCATATGTATTGTAAGTCATCTCCACACCAAAGAGATCAGTGGGCAATTCAATAGCAATCCATAGCATATAATTCCAAGTGATTTTGTAATTATTTGAGAAACATTAAATAGTTGCGGGTTCTTGTTTCTGGTCATAACTTCATTCATTTAACAAGCATTTGTGGAAGGTTAACCATGGATAGAGCCTCTCTCGGGGCACTGGAAGGCACTTTTTGTGTCCTTCTTGAGCTCCCAGTCTAGTGGGTGAGATAGAAAGAAAACAAATAATGACAGTATAATATGATGAATTGTCCTTACCGGGGCAATACAACAGAAATATAACATGAGCCACAAAAGTAATTTAAAATTTTCTAGGAGTCATTTTAAAAAAGTAAAACAAACAGGTATAATTCATTTTAACAGTACATTTACTGAGCCCAATATATCCAAAATAGTCTCATTTCAATATATAATCCATATAAAGGTATATTTGATATTTTACTATTTTTCATACTACATCATCAAAATCTGGTCTGCATTTTGAGCTTACAGCACATCTCAAGTTGGACTAGCCACATTTCAGGGCCCCCAAGCCACACTTGATAGTGCGGGTCTTTACAGTGGGGCGGAGAGAAACTTCTCTGCTGTTGAACCTGAGGGGTGGGTCAGGAAAGGGGATAATCAACTGTACTATAGGCTAAGGGTGGCAAGTAGTGTCTGGAAGGGTGTAGAAGAGGTGTGGGAAGCTGGATCTGCCACCTGGCCCCAAGACACAAGTGTGACAGGTGAGCAGCTGCCCTGGAAATGATGGGGAGGGCAGACATGGTGTTTAGAAGGGGGGCTCAGGCAGAAACTCTGGAGCTCTGTGGGCCTGTGGTGCTCAGCTTCTCTCAGGCCGGTGGCTGGGTGTCAGACAGTGGCGTGAATGGGGTGTGATGATTTTGGTTTCCTTTTCTATCTGAGTGATCTTGTTCTGAATGAGTTCTGAGCCTGGGATGGATCTAAGCCTTGGGGTATCTTTTCACTGAAGGGTCACTATTTTCTGTGGTGGGGAATCTCACCACTGAGGGGCAGGTTTGGAGTGGCCATGTCCTGCTGCCATAACTGAGGGTCATTAATTCTGAATCTAACTCAGGGACAAGATAGGCCCTTTACAGACCCATTTCACAAATGTGGACACTGAGGGCTCTGGGAGATTAAAGGCAACTCTCTAAGGTGTAACGGGTGATACGAGGATGAAACTGAGACATGTGTGACTCACTCTGCTTTCTCCACAACATGCTGCCCCAAACACGAATATCCCAGTACAATACACTCCCCTGGGGATTTGCATGTTCAACTTTATAATCAATCAGCAAGCACTTATTTATACTGACTGATGGGAAAGAATGCTATGGTAAGTGTGTAGGACATGGCTTCTTCCTCAGTTACTTATGCTCTAGGAAGGACCACACACAAAGGCCTGTGACAGGTGAATAAACTGTGAAATAGAAAAAAAAATCAAAATAATTTCAGGAGAAATTTGTGAGACTAGACATGTTCAGTTAGCATTTAAAATCATGAAACTTTAACTGTGGATAAAGGAATATTGAGCAGCAACGTGGAAGTGGGTAGGACATATTTTGGGCTGGGGACAGGGTAGATTTGCCAGACTTCCTGAAATCACACTTAAAATTTGCCTAAGATTAAAGTCTTTTTATTGTTTCCTACCCTTTTCAGGCTACATAATTGGCCAAGGTGGCAGGTAAGGATGCTGATGTCCCTAGGCTTCTAGAAGGCATGTTCTCAGCTACTGATGCAAAAATCAGGGCATCGATGTGTCCATCAGGAGACACCTGGTACAGTGGGAAAAACAAAGAACCTGGAGACTAAAACCCCCAGCTTTCCATCCCACCTGAAGGTCTGTGGCCACATTACTTGATGTCTCTGAACTTCACTCTCTTCCAGGGCTGTTTGGAGAATTTAAAAAAGTGAGTAACACATAAAGTGTCTATGAATATTCTGGACCTGTTTTAATTCTTTTCTACTTCCCTTACATCTAATACTCTAACCAACCTTTGGGATCCTCATATAGTAGAAACAAGCAAATTGATTTGAGCAATTTTGCTATAACCATTCATAAGTAGATCCATATGATACACACTATTTGTTGATCACTCAGAAGTCATTCCTAGCCCCTTTCTCCCAATAGGCTCTTGCTCTAGAGACTAGAGGACCAAATACTTGCTAGCAGAGGCCATGCAAGACAGTTCTGTCCCATTCATGATTGCATGCTGCTATGCATTATTCAACAGACAGTATATGGCCATCTGACATGTGCCAGACACTGTTCTGGTCACTGGGGGAGACAGAAAGAATATGTATATATGTCAGATAATGCTTTGCAAAAACAGTAAAACAAAACAAGGAGAGGAATGGAGGAAGGGAAGTTGGAATTATGAACAGAGAAGGTCTCACCGCAAAGTTGAAATGTGCACAAAGCCTGAAGGAGGTGAGGGAGCCAGTCATATAGTGATAGAGGGGAAAAGCATGCCAAGTGGAGGGAATAGCAGATGCAAGGGGGAGGCCTGGCCTTCTTAAAATAGTGGGAACCAATGTGGCTGAAGTGTAATGGGCAAGGATTGTGTAGTCAGGGAGGGGATCAGAGCAGAAACAATATAGCCAGATCACATGGGCCTTCCAAGCCCTCTGAGAAGTTTGGAGTTGACTCTTGAGTGTGTTGGGAAGCTACTGGGGCTTGGAGCAGAGGAGTGCCATTTTTGATTTCTACTTTAATGCACTCACTCTGCTTACTATATTGAAAAAGGACAGGGTGGGTCAAGGGGATGAAGGTGGGTGACAAACTGGAAGGCAGTGGGGTAATATGATGGTGACTTGACCAAGGGTGACAGTGGAAGTATGTGGACATCAGCTGGAGGCTTCTGCAGGTTTTGATTTCTTAATAAAAAGAGACAGACCATACTAAACGGATTCTTCTCCCTTTACTCTTCTTGATGAATGTGATGACCTGACCTGTAGCATCCATCTTTGGTCAAAAAACATGCTGAGACATTGACCAGAGGCATTGTTGATCCCCCCAACCAAGAGCAGTGACTGTTCATCTCTAGATTTCTTGTACTGTGAATAAACAAACCTCTGTTGAGTGCATCTTTAGGAACACAGTGCCCTCAGTGATGCCCTCCTTCTCCTGCACCTCTTCGTCAGGAGCCCAGTGACCTGGAAGACCAGGCTCCAAACTGCTCCAAGGAAGCAAAGAGCCCCTGTGTGATTGCAGGAGGAAAGGAGATCTGAAACATATTCTCTCCTAATCCCCCTTCATCTGAGCTAATTTTCAAATGGACAAAGTAATCAATTCAAGTGATAAATATAGCTTATTCAAAGGGCTGAATGAGCAGCTGGAACAATTCCCCAAACTCTGGTTTCCATTGAATAATTGAAATTATGCTAGGGCATGGAAATTTTTCAACAAATAAAATATGTCTAAAAATCTATTAAAGATATGTCTGCAAGAATCATTTGCAAAAGCCCAACTCAGCAATAAAAAATAAATTACATTTCCGTTCTTGCTGCTGTTCCCTTTGGGAAAGAGCGTATTACTATCACTTCGTGGACAAATGGAACCAGTGCATTTTGGAATGAAGGATGCGACAAGTTCTAAACCATGAGGTTTAGATGTCTAGGTAAAGATTCTACACTGGGAAGTGAAGAAGGAAAATTTCCTTGACTTCCTGGTGCTCAGATAATGTATATGCTGTTTTGTTTCATCCGTGGGGGTTTTTGGAATCAGAGTTTTCCATCTGTGACTTTGAGTGACAGACAACTTTACTCAGAGATTTTGGAGCTCATTCATGGCCATTTGGACCAGCCCTATGGGGATCAAAGTACTCACTAGAATCCCTTATTTCTATTTTCATCTCATCCTGAGCACAGGGCTCAGAGGAGAAAGTTCCTTCAAAGGTAGGTTAGAAAGTTGACCAAGGGAATGTAATTTTTGAACTATAAATTGGGAGATCTTCTGAGTAATTTTTTTCTGGTATGATGCAGCTCTGCCAGTTGGCTTCAAAAGCTGGTCAGGGTTGTCTTTCCATCACCCTCCTATACTCTCTCTATTGGTTCAGAGAACTTGCTGGACACCTCTTTAAATTAAGACCACATAGCTTAAAGCCACAATCCTTTTGCCTGTTCTTTCTCATCTCATTATTTTTTGTTACAGCTCAGGGTGCTGGCTTGGGGTTCGCTAACTGCCTTGGGCAGGGCCGGATCTGTGATTTCCTCTCTCCAGATGGGCGCTGGCACTCAAGGGTTGCACATTAATGCGAGACCGCGGCAGCCATATTTACCTCCAAGCAGATTCATTCCAGGGGAAGCTTGGAATGGGAAAGAGATACAACCTCTCCTCACAGAGTCCAGACCTCCTCCTAACTGAGAACTATCAGAGCTATGATTCCATTACTTAAAAGAAGCCATTGCCTCTGGTCCCAAATTAAGAAAAAAAAATCAACTGCCCATATCAATTAGCTGCTGCATTAGAGGCAGCTCATGGGCAAGCTGAGGGGATAAGTGCTTGTTGAGATAGAAAGATAGGATAATGCAACATCACACACTGCTTCCTCCAAGTGCAGAGGGAACTTCAACAATGGTACCAACCTTTGTCCTGTGAGCAAGTCAGGTGTGTTGGAGAAGGGAGGTGGAGAATGGTTCTTGTTTCCTTTCAGGGTGAGAGCAAGTTTACCAGAGCTTAGAAAGAGAGTGTCTTAAAAAAAGTAATTTCTGTCAGACCATCGGACCAAGTACTTTGTGTTTTAACTCACTTAATCCCCAAAACAGCCCAATGAGGAAGATACTTTTATCATCCTCATTTTACAGACAAGGTAACAGATCCTCAGAGAAGTTAAATAGCTAGCCTGGAGTCATGGGTAGCAAAGGATGTTCAAGGTCGTTGCTCTTCACCTCTCCAGACTGCTTGGAGGTGGCCCAACGGGCTTCTGCAGAAGCTCAAGGGGTGTAGAATTGGGTTTCTATTTCATGGTGGCCTGACATCTGCTCTTTCGCCCAGGTTTGCACACCTGCCCCCTCGATTTCTCTCCCCCTGCCTCTTTCCCAGTTGGCCCTCTGCAAACCATGGCTACGAGGGGGTGGCAGTGGTTGACCTGAAGGGGGCAGTTGCTTCAGTAGCCTTTGGTCTATCTGTAGCAGGGTGCTGGCTGGCTGCACACAGTGGGGCCTGGCAGCCATGGCCGCGGAAGTCGATTGACCTCACTGGTTTCTCCCACCTCAGAGGCAACCTGAATGTGAGGCATCTGATAACTCCACTGGGTATTGTTTCGTTTCCTGATGTAGCTGGAGAGGATGAGTAGAAGCATGAGTCCAAAGTGGTGCAGGAGGAGTGAGAGAACCCAACAGGAAGGATAAGGGAGCACCTGCCAATGCCTGCTGCCATGAAATCTGATTACCCGGGTGGTGGCCTGCTGACTGGCAGGAGAAATGGGCTTGAGATGGTTTCTGGACCCCAGCGAAGCGTTCTGCTCCCCTACCATCTGTGTGCCCCCATTCTTATCTTGATTTCTGAAATTCCATAGTTAGGCATTAACTTTAATACTTCTTATCTTAAAAATCAATGGTGGATTAGTTAAAAAGTGAAAAAGGAGAAAAATCTTGTGTTGATAGAAAGATCCAGGTTCTTGAAATCTGTAAGGAATTTGTTTTAATTATACCATACATATAAACATTTCAAAAAATACATTTTATTTATTTTTAATTTTTTTAAAGATTTTATTTATTTATTTGACAGAGAGAGAGAGAAAGTGTGAGTGAGCACAAGCAGAGGGAGAGGCAGAGGGAGAGGGAGAAGCAGGCTCCCCGCTGAACAAAGAGCCAGATCCCAGGACCCTGAGGTCATGACCTGAGCTGAAGGCAGACACTTAACCCACTGTGCCACCCATGTGCCCCAAAAAACTCCATTTTATTTTGAATTACATATGGAAGTGACTGTGGAATGTCAAGATCTTTTTACTGCCTTTCCAATTTTTAGTACATTGGGTCTTAATTTGAGCCTAGTTAAAATATTAATACTCTTGGGAAACTATAACTTTGTATTCCAGCCTCTGAGGATGGATATTCCATGTGATCTTTTTGGTCAATGAGATGTGAGTGGGAGAGGTGTAGGTCCCTTCTGGGTGGAAATGCTTAAGAACTGGTATGTTCTATTTCTAATTAATGATGTTGCATATCGTATATTTGAAAGTTGCTAAGAAAATAAATCTGAGAAATTCTCACCATAAGAAAAAAACAATGTGTTACTATGCATGGTGATGGATGTTAACTAGACTTACTGTGGTGATCATTTCACAATGCGTACACGTATCAAAGACAAGTATGGTGTACACCTGAAACCAATATAAAGTTATATGTCAATTAAATCTCAATTTAAAAAAAGAAAAAAGAAAAATAATCCTTGTACTCCAAACAAACAAATAAAGAATACCAGAAAATTAAAAAAAAAGAAAGAAAGAACTGGTATGGCTTTCCATGTTCTCTCTTCTTCGTGGTGATCATACAAATTGGGGTGATCATACAAGTTGGGGTGATGGGTGTTATAAAACCGAAGACAGCAACTAGAAGGTGCCAGAACTTGCATATACTGTGAAATAAAATATTGTGTTTTGAGCTTTTAAGATTTTGGGCTTGTTAGTTACTGTAGTGTCACCTAGCATAACCTAACTGATAGAGAAAGAAACAGGCCATAAAATTTGGTCAATGGTAGAAATTGTAGTCTAGAGAGAAATATCACTTTACTGACAGAGGAAGAAAAAAAAAAGCACTGATAATCCAAATTCCTGGATGAACTATTTTGAGTTTTCTTTTTATGCTCCCTCCCAGGCTTGAGGGAGTTGGTGAAGTGTTAAAAAGCAGATAGCAGGGATCTCAAAGAGATGAAGAATTAGTCTGGATTCACAGATCGAACTGCCAACCTCTGGCTGACAGAGAGCTGGTTGGATTTGCAAGCTTGGTTTTCTAAGGAAATACCTCTTACGGTATCATCTGAAGTCTTCTCCCAGTTCACTTGTTTCAACTCTGATGGGCTGCGTGTAAGAAAAAGCATCGGAATTGTCTTTCAGCTAAATAACTTGGGATCTTTTGAACTCTTCTTATGTTTGGGCTGATGCGTTTTCGCCATCTTCTCAAAAAAAGCTATCCCTGCTGCTTTTGCCTCAGATCGATTTCCTGGAATGGTCTTCTGAGCTTACCCTTTGCTCTCTGGCTTTCTTTTCTTCTTCCAGAGGAGAATCTATTACAAGCCAAACATGAATCCCCAAATCTGAAATTTAGGACCACACTTCATGGAGATCGAGCCTGCATTGTTCTTCTCAACACCAGCCAAGTTATCCTGGGCTATCCTGGGGGATAACTATCCGTTCTGCTACAGAGCCCAAGGCACGGCTATCCTTTTACTTTTTCACATCTGAGAATCATCAGAAAGTTCAGATCGTTTGTAACTTAGTAAATGTTGACAGTTCTCACACCTATGTGAAAGCAGTGTTAGGTACTTTGGGGATACAAAGATGAGTAAGAACTTCTCTGCTTTCTGACCATGCACTACTAGTTGTCAGCTCATATACTGCAATAATGGAGAGCAAAACATGGTGTGTTAAAAGAGGTTCTGAGAACCCTCTTTTGCTGAATTATGAGTAGGTGACTTGGATAGATAGATTAATTTAATTCTCAATATAACTTGAATAAATTAGAGAATACCTAGAGGCTCAGTTTGGGTAGGGTGTTATGTTCGAAGGAGCAATACGGTGGCCAAAGGGTTATAACAAATATTTCAGTTCTTTACTCAATTTCTTATTGAAATGGGAAAGAGGCTAGTGTGTTCTTAATACCTGGCCACCCTCTTTGAAATAATTTTTCTCCCCTTGTTCCTCCTTTTAATATCCTTTGTCCCCTGAAAGTCTTTCTCTTCTACTCTCATTTCCCTGTCCCTAAAAACCATTGCCTGACAGTTGTAAACACAACTGTTCTCTCCACTTTCCCTTTTGCCCTTTCCAGAATCTCTACACTGTAGGAGCTGAGCTGGCTTGCAAGAATTCTCCCTCCTTAGATGCCAGAGTGAGTAGTCACACACCCATTTTTGTCCCTGTTCCACAATAATACTTTTGTCTCTGTTTAAGCATTGGGAATATTTACATTAAATATGTTTCCTAACCTTTGAACATTTCCACAGCATTTCTTCATTGCTATTTCAGGACTGAGCATGGTATAACGTAAAGTATCGTGGTCTGGGAGGTCGGGAACTCTGCCCCCACTGGATTCATCACTTTGGAAAGGTCACTGAACACCAGGTTCATTTGGTTGCATCACTATAAGCTAAGAGGAGTTGGATCAGTTGGGTCTCTGAGGCCTCTGTTGCTACACTCAGTGGAATCCCAAGTGATTGCCTGGTGGGGCAGGCATGGAGTGGAGGAGAGCTCTGGCACCACCTATATTGTCAGAATGAGACAGCACAGCTAGGGAAAGCTCTCCTTTTCATATGCTTTCAGTGCAAGCACACAATGTGTGGCCCTATAATGAATCAGGAAACATGTCAAGGATGGTTCATCAGTCTATAACAAAGATGAAAATATTTTAACAGCTTAAAAAGAAGGTTCATTCATTCTACACTCCTTGATTGTCATCGTTCTTTTAAAAAAAATCTTCCTTCTTTTCTTTTCCTTTTGTTAATCTGTAGGGCAGCCACCACAATCTGGGATTCCTGACATGGGTGTGGCTTTACCATGGCCTCTGTCACCGCAAGATGGACGGCATGAGCTATTTCTGCAAGCACATGCAATGCTCGTGTGTCATGAAGGTACTGCCCCGTGTTAACTTTCCTGTCTCAGTGTTACCATGAGCTTTGAATTTGGCAATGGCTATATTGAGATATAATTCACATC
Organism: Neomonachus schauinslandi; assembly: GCF_002201575.2. Classification (NCBI taxonomy): domain Eukaryota; kingdom Metazoa; phylum Chordata; class Mammalia; order Carnivora; family Phocidae; genus Neomonachus; species Neomonachus schauinslandi. Next base: position 97,100,720 of record NC_058405.1, on the reverse strand, counting down.
CTGTACAACTCATCCATCTAGGGTGTGTAATTCAATGGTTTTTTAGTATATTCGCAGAGTTGCGCAACCATCACCACAGTCCATTTTAGAACATTTTCATCACCCCAAAGAGGAATCCTGTACCTGTACCTGTCACTCTCCATCCCCCACTTCCCCAGCCTCTGGAAACCACTAGTTTACTGTCTCTGTGGATTTGCCTATTTTGTGCATTTCACATAAATGGAGTCATATAATCTGCGATCCTTTGTGACTGGCTTCTTTTACTTAAGCTCAGTGTTTTCAGTGTTCATTCATGTTGTAGCAGACATTAGTACTTCATCCCTTTGATGACCAAATCATATTTCACATTTTGGGTACTCATTCATCTGTTGATGGACCATTGCTTCCTTTTTTCCCCTTTATTTTCTCAAACGTACTCTCCTAATTTTGCTAAGACATGTCATGATTCCAAATGTCACTGGAGAGGAAACACACAGCTGTTTCCTTTACCAGAATCTATTTATATGCACGTTGGACAGGCACCTCCAAACTGTGGATCCCTACATAGAAGCTGGTTGACCCTTTGTTAAGAACATGAGACTCCTGAGTCAGACTGCCTGGTTTGAATTTTGGTTTTTACCACTTATTCTCAAGTAGCACTTAGCTTCACCTTGTTAAGCCTTAATATCCTCATCTTCAAAATGGGTTTTGTACCAGCACCTCTCTATGGCAGAGACCGCCCATCAGCCCTTAGTTACTGTTCTCACTTCCAAAGTGATAAAGCTCCATTCTTTGGAGAGACATGGCTCCCTGGGATGGAGGTTGTACTTCCTAGATCCTCTGATTGTTAGATATGACTGTGTCTCTACCTCTGGCCAATGGTATGCAAGCAAAAGCATCATTTAGCAGCTTCTAAGAGTGTTCTTTTAAAGACATCTGGCACATGCCCTTTTCCCCTTTTGATTTGATCTCTTCCTCCATCCTGCGCCCTGGAAGCTGATGCTGTAATCCTGGACCATAAGATCAAAGCCAAAACTACAAGATGGAATTTGGTTCCTGAAATGGGAGGCTGCAAATAATAGACCCTAAGCATGTGGCATAGGATTAGTTGAAGGGGTCAGGTAGTGGGTGAGGATACACCGATTACAGGCTAACAAACTGGTGAGCTTTGCTATGTGGTGGTAAAACATTTACTAAAAACTCTTCTCTGAGTTCACTGGGAGGCAGAGCAGGGGCAGACTGAGTCCAAGGTATTAGGGAACTGCTGGGAAGATTTTACAGTGTGGGGTGTGTTGTCTCTTTCTTGACACTCTTGCCCTAAGAGTGTCTGGCTTGGGTTAACAGCCTGTAGGCGTTGGTGGAAGGGAGTCTGGCTTTGCTAAAATAGGATTCTACCTGCATCCTGCAATCTAAGTCAACTGAGACTGCAGTAATATTGGGGACCCAGCAGGGCTGAAAATACCAAGGACACTTATCTTGCAGACTGAAGAGGTTAGTAGAGACTCTGAAACAGTAGCTTTACCAGGATACAGCTTATGGCTGCAGGCCTTTCTCAACATCTTCTGTTAAGAGTTCTCTGCATCACCATAAACAATGTAATATAATAATAGCGACAAAGATCAGATAGGGTGTTACCTTTGCTCTAAAGCCTACTGATCTCCATGACTTCAAGGCAGCCACTGTGAGGATGAATGCAAGGGTATGCAGCACGGAAGCCAGGAGTAACAGACTAGAGCAGTGGTTGGCAAACTGCAATCTGTCAGGCAAATCTGACCTGCCACCCACCCCCACCATAAAACAGGTGAGAAAAAATGTGGACATTTGTTTTCTTTCTTATCATGTAATTACCTACATGATACTCTTGATTTTTGCCTTTGGGCCCACTAAATCCAAAATATTTACTATTTAGCCTTCTGACAGGACAAGTTTGCCAACATGTAGACTTAAGTCTTAGGCATAAAGATTAGGTCAAGATAAGATCTTGCACACAGAGTGACTGACTGCAGGAAAATAAATAGACAAGAAGCTTAGCAGATTTTTGAGGGAATTTTATTGTTGTAACTATTATCTTCACCTGCAAACGTCTGTAATTGTTCAACTGCTGAAACAATGCTGCTGATCCCAAACCTGCCCCAGCAGGAAGTCATGCTCTCCAAAACCTATGCTCTCCAAGGATAGATAGCACATGAAATACCAGATCAGCCACCAACCAACTTACCATGAGGCCTGAGAAGGTGCCATGGCAATCCTTGCCCTGTGGGATTTAACAGAACTACAATAAGCCAGTGACTGCCATGTATCACTGTAGTCACCCTTTTCCTTTTTATTTGCCACTATGAAGTCTTAGTCCATCATCCCATATTGTGTGTGTGTGTGTGTGTGTGTGTGTCATGAGTGTGTCCTTTAGTTGGTAGGTTGCTGGGCAATGAGAAGCCATGTGTGTTCCTGAGGTGATGTGGTGTGAGTGGAAGGTAGTCTCTAATCTAGTCCCAGGTGACATGATTGTAAAACCATATTCTCATTTAGACATTTCAAACATTTACACATCATTTGCATTTTTTTTTTTGAAGAGGGTGGTAGAGGGGCAGAGGGAGAAGGAGAGAGAGAATCTTAAGCAGGCTCCATGCACAGTGTGGAGCCCAACATGGGGCTCCATCTCACAACCCCGAAACCATGACCTGAGCCAAAATCAACAGTCAGACGCTTAACTGACTGAGCCACCCAGTGCCCCTACATCATTTGGATTTTATACAAAATACCTGTATAATATTCTGTCTTAAAAATAAAAGTAGTAAAATAAAAAGAAAAATTCTGGTGCACATATTCAGCTGTGGATATTTGTGAGCTCTCTTCAAACTTTGGGAACAATGGGAGTCATAGCTTTACCATTTCAACACAGATACCTCAGGGCTTCCATTCCAATTCATAATCACTCTTGGGAAAGGGGTGCCATCATACTTTTGTGCTTCTAACATCTTCAATTTTTTTTTCATTTTGTTAAACCAGTTTCTTAAGATAGGACTCTAAGTTTCTTTTTCTTTTAAGAAACAAGTAGTTCTCATTAATTAATTACACAATCGTTATAGCTACATTTTTAGTAAGTCTAGAAATTAGCACAATAATATCATCCTAATGCTACCAACCTAACCCAACTCTCAACATGGCCCTTCCTCCATTCTAGTCCTTTTTGGTATGTATTATAAATGGTTACAATCATAATGTACATAAATTTTATGTCTTGCGTTTCCACTCAATACCACGTAAAGGAATATTTCTGTGTTCTTACATAGTCTTTTAAAATAAGCTTTTTAATGGCTGCTTCATGTTCTGTGTAATAGTGATTTCTGTTTTAGTCATCTATTGCTGTGCAACCAAACCACTCAGAACTTAGTGACCTAAAACAACAACAGCCACTCTGTTATCTCTCATGTGTCCGGTGCTTGGGAAAGCTTGTCTGGGTGGTCTAAGTTCAAGCAGTTGCCATCACACGGTGGCTGGATGTGGGAGAGAGCGGCTAGGGCAGTTGGGGGCTGGCTGGGCTTCCATCTCTCTTCATGTAGTCTCAGAGCATCTCAATGTGGAGCCCTGACTCATGCTACTTTGGGCTTCCTCACAATATGGCAACATCAGGATGCTATGACTTCTTATGTGGTGGCTCAGGGCTCTAGCAGGAATGTTCTAACCAGCCAGGCAGAAGCTGCATTGTCTTCTATGACCTTCACATAGTGCCCCTCCAGCTACACTGGTCAGTAATTAAGATCGGCCTAGGCTCAAGGGGAAGGAATATGTCTTGCTGGCTGGGTGATGAAAGAGTCTGCAGAGATGTCTGAAATTCAATTTCACAACCTGTTTAGTTATTCTTTTATCACTGGACATTTGTTTACTTCTGTTTTTTTTTTTTTTTGCTGCCAAGATAATATTGTGATAAACATCTTCATGTGTATAGCTTTTCCCATATTTTATATGAAAGTAGGATTATCATTTCCAACAATGTAATCTTTCATATAGCACCTGAACTACATTGCCAAGGAACTTTCCAAAAGGATAGTACAGATTTAAAATGCTATATGCAATGTAGGTGACAATATTTTTGATTTGTCATTATTAGCAATATAAAGTACCAGTAGACTTTTATTTTGTTAACTTAATATGTAAGATGTGTTTTGTTTGTTTAATTTGCATTATTTTTATAACTGACAAAGTCATCTCTCCTGTTTGTGAATTTTATTATCTCATTGTCTTTCTAGTTTATGTATTGGGTCTGAATGTGTTTATTGCAAGTTGCTTGAAATTTTACGTGCTAAAAATGTCAGTCACTTCTATATCATATTTGCCAGCTTAATCTTTTTCTTTTGGTTAATAACTTTCCTTGGAGGTTAGGTGTTTTCAACTTTTTCCTACAAATGTATTCCTTGTTCTCTCTGATTTCTTTTATCACACTTGTACTTAGAAAGTCGTCCCTCCTCCAGACTTTCCAGAAGTAAAAAATTATCAGTGATATGAGTATCTATAATGATGTTTTCATGGTTACAGTTTTACATTTAACTTCTTATTCATTTTAAATTTATTTATTATGTTACTTGGGTCTAAAGTAATTCTTCCTCTGATGCTAATCAGGAAAACCAATGCTATGGGATATTTCCACCTTTGCCTCCATTGGTTTATGATATCTTTTTACTACCTATAAAATTCTTACTTATAATATGGTCTAATTCTGGACTGTTTATTCCATTGAATTTAAATAGCCTCATTTGTTGTTTCCCTTTGTTATGCTTATCTGTTCTCTATCTTAGATGAACTCCATAATTAATATGCACTAAGTCCAAAGAAAAACTTTTTTTGAGAATATGATTGAGATTACATTAAAGCCTGAAATTCATCTTGAAATATTTGATGTTTTTGCAATATTTAGTTTGCAAATACAGGTGCACGGTATATCTCTTCATTTATTGAAACTTTCAAAAAATATCCCTTAATTTATTATAGCTGTTTGTCTACATTCTTGATTTAAAAGCCAGGATTTCATTTCTCCTTAAGGGCCAGTACAGATACTGGATTGGTCTCATGGACAAAAGTCTTTTGATTGATGGTTAAGCAGTCAGGTGTCTCTTGAGTAGTCCCTTTAGCTCCTTCTAATGTTTTTTTTTTTTTTTTGGATTTTATATAAAGTATCTATAGTTTTTGACTTAAAAAAATTGTAGACCTAATGTTGAGAAGCTAAACAGTAGTCAGGGGTTGCTAGGACGAGGGAAGGCAGGTTCACAGATTTCTGTCCTAAGAAAGAGGAGAAGAAGTAGAGCTGGGAGAGTGAAGGTAACTGTGAGAGTGTACAAGATGTCTTCACAGGACTCAAGGCACAAGCACCATCCATGTCTCTGTTAGGGGCAGACATGGCACGTCACAGAAAGTGGCTATGACAGATATGCTCTATCTGGAAATTCTGTCAAGCTTGGAAGACTGGGCCCATTCTCAGTGTCCAGCTAATCAAGGAGAAGGCATTGACACCCTCTTTGTGGGCAGAGGATGCCACAGGCTGCCCCCAAGACAGGGTGTCCCGTGCTCCAGGAAGGGACACCAGATAGGGGCACACTCGGGCACTCTCCTGTATAAACACCACCTCAGGTTCATTTTAAACCATCCCAGTTTCCAAAATGCAAACACACGTGGTCACTCCTCTCTTCCAGCAGGATGACCCCTGGGTGCAGTCATTTGAATTGACAATCAGTTCCAGTAAGTGCTGAGGGCTAGAGCCTCATCCAGGAAAAGTGGGGAAAAAAAAGGAGGGAGGGAGGAGGGACCCAAGTAGGAGGAGGGGGAGGCCATCTGGAAAAAGGAAGTTGCATACCAACTGCCAAAGTCTGGCTGGGGGGGAGGGGGTCATCTTTAATATGCACTAAGGAGACGGGTTTCGTGTGCACGTCATTGCCAAAGTCACCTCTTCTGAGTGTCAGGCTGAAGCTCATGTCCCAGATGAGGGCAAGTTGGAGCTCCCTCTTATCTCAGGCAAAACCTTGCATTTAATAGTTAGGGAGCACATACATCACGCACCATTAAAGCTGCCAGTTTCCATCTCTTTCACACCATTAGTAGAATATCTATATCATTAAAGGAAGTGAGTTACAATATAAAAATATGGTAATTCAGACTGTCAAGTCACAACTGACAGCACATTTGGGGGGCTGTTTCCTGATCTGTCTCCAGAGACCCTATATTTAGTGAAAAGACATTTCCCAGAAAAGTTTTCATAAATATTCTCTATGGGAAAAATGTATATTTATCACTTCACATAAAAAGAAATCTAAAGTAAATGTTTTAGAAGCTGGCTTCTCAGAAAGTGAGTGGCTATTTTTAATCTGTAGCTAGAAGAATTTTTCTTACCAACTTTTTAAGAGTCAGGGAATGCTCTGGGTTACCTGCAATGTTAATAGCAACATTTCCACATTGTTTTCCTCTTCTTTGTCCTCCCTACAGCCATGCTTCATGCCCTAAGGTCTGATTCTGGTGTTGGGAAGTATATTTATGTTTTTTTATTTTCTGGATTTTATGATGCTCTGATGTCTTAGAGACTAGCTGACAGGGGAGACACTGTCCCTCCCAGGGTAAGCCAATTCCTAGAAATCACTATGACTCCTCTGTACCTTCCACATGCAAACCAAAACCAACTGATCCAAAGCCCATCTCCCCCACCCACCTCCTTTTTTGGGCTCTCACACTCTGGGCCACTATTCCCTGCCACTGTAATCACCACAGGGCCAGGTACCAGACAGCTAGGGACAGTCCATATGCCCTGAAGCCTACTTTAAGTATTCCAACTAGCCAATCCTAAATGTGCAAGGCCTGCTAACCCTGCCTCACCCATTTCTTCTAGCCAAAACCATGAGAAAAGTTCTCATCCATGATTTCTCCTTGCTTCCTCTGCCTCCGGACTAACCCCACTCCTTCCACTAAGGCTCTGATGGTGCGGTGTGCCCCTTCCTCCCGGACACTGTGAGTAACTGACTATCTCTTCAATGGCAGTCCTCTCCTGATCTGTTGGCTTCACCAGAATGCAATAATAATAAACTCTACATTTTAAAGCAGAGGTGGAGAAATGTTCACAAATCTCCCCTCCAGTGGTTCAGAGGAGTAGATTGTTCCTCAAACTGCATGTAAATAATCTTGCTGGCCACTCACTGCTTTATTGTAATAGGTCTCAGTTAAAATGAGACTTTATTCCACTTCAACGGGTCATCCTCCATACTGTCTTAGGGAAACCACATTGATGAAAATCTTTGGAACCCAACAGTCATGGGAGAGAAGTATAAGGAAAATGAAATTGGAAAGCCCGAGGTTAGTCAGGGCAGGACGAGCCTAGGGTTGGAAGTTTACTGAGGAAAGAAACTCTAAAAAAGGAGGCAGAAAATCAGATTGGGGAAACAGGAGAAACATTCATTTCAGGAAGAGTAAAATGGAAAGATATAATTCAATGGATATCTTCTTAGGCACAGCACTGGGTTCTGAGGGATGCCTTGCTAAATTAGCTGGGCAGCATGCTGGTCTTCAGAGATGTAGAGATGAAGGATGCTGAAGTACCCGTGTGGGAGGACTTCACAGTCTCTTACGGTGAGCAGACATGGAAAATGGGCAACAGCTACTTAGTGTGAGTGTCCCAGTGGGATAAGTGTAGGGGCCAAGGCAGCACAAAGGAAGGAGGTAAGAGAAGTCATCCAGTAGGACCAGGAGGCATTTGCCCGAGCTGAGGAAGTGGGGGAGGGGAGGTGTTTTGAAGAAGGTTCCAAGCACAGCAGACAGATTTTGCAAAGCCCAAAAGAGAAAGTAAGGCAGGGAAGGGTTTACAACAGGCAATTATAGGAACAGGTTTTTATTTAAAAAAATTGTTAATTGTGCAACAAATCACATAATATAAAATTTATCATCTTTAAGTATACAGTTCAGTAATGTTAAGTATACACACATTGTTGTGCAATAGATCTCTGTAACTCTGACATCTTGCAAACTGAAACTCTATACCCATTGAACAACAACCCCCCTTTTCCTCTTCCTCCAAGCTCCCAGTAATTGCCATTCTACTTTCTGTTTCTCTAAAGTTGGCTACTTTAGATACCTTTTGTAAGTGGAATCATACGTTTGTCTTTTTTGTGACTGGCTTATTTCACTGAGCATAATGTCTTCAAAGTTCATCCATCTTGTAGCTTGTGATGGGATCTCCTCTTTTAATGTGGAATAATCTTCCTTTGTATGTATATAGGACATTTTCCTTATCCGTTCATCCATTGGTGGACGTTTGGATTGCTTCCACCTCTTGGTTATTGTGAAAAATGCTGCAATGAACATGGGCGTGTAGATATCTCTGAGATTCTGCCTTCAATTCTTTCGGATAAATACCCAGAAGTGGGATTGCTGGGTTATATGGCAAGTTTTTATTTTTAACAATCGTTCTAGTGACTACATGTAATATTAATTGGATGGGGCAAATACTGGAGTCAGGGAGACCTACTGAGTAGTCTAGACAAGATATAATAGTTGCTGAGAGTAAGGTAGTAAAAGTAGAAAGAGAGGTGTAGATGAGTTCCAGGTAGAATGATGATCACCGTGTTGACAGGTTGAATGGGAAACATGAGGAGGTGTGAACGGTGAGGCTCAGGTTTCTGGGTTGAGTACCTGGCTGGATCATGGAGCCTATTGTTGTAGCAGAAGCATAGGAAGAAGAGGGGGAGTGGATCCTAACTATTCTGGAATGGTGCTTTAACAGCAGTGGGGGCAGCAAGAGTGGAGAGAAGGGCACAGACCAGAGGAAGCAGCCACCAGAGAATCTATTACAGTGCCTGGTGACTGGTTGATCCCAGGGGACTTACAGAAGGGAGGCCTCTCAGAATTTTGATGAGATTTTGATCAGATGGATGGTGGTATGAGACCAGGTTGCTTGGAATTTTATTTTATGTTATTTTTATTTTATTATCATTTGAAAAGATTTTATTTATTTGAGAAAGAGAGAGAGAAAATGAGCAGAGGGGAGAGGCAGAGGGAGAGGGAGAAGCAGACTCACTGCTGAGCAGGGACCCCAACGTGGGGCTCGATCCCAGGACCCTGAGATCATGACCTGAGCTGAAGGCAGATGCTTAACTGACTGAGCCACCCAGGTGCCCCTGGAATTTTAATAAATATTTTGCCTGGTTATAGATAATTTGATTTTGACATATTTGTGGAACATGTATAGATATCTAGCTGGGAATAGTGGAATACTAATTTAGAACTTTTTAGTTAACGTTTAGAGCAGAGTCAGGCTAAGGACAGGGATTTAGAAGTCAGTTGTCAACATGTAGGTGAGAAATGGGGTTATGGGTAAGTGACACTTAACCAAGGAAAGCAGAATGGACAGCCAAGGAAAATGTGGAACATCACTATTTTGGGACTAGTAGAGGAAAACTAGCCAGGAAAGGAGAATGGGAAGGGTTAGGAATGGAAGAAAGGAGAGAGTAGTGTTGGAGACACTAAGGGAGGATGAGAGAAAAAGGGCAGAGAAGATTTTTGGGTAGGTGGCCAAATCTGGGCTAAGGGCAGGTGAGCAGAGCTGATGTGAAAGGGGAGTGTTATCCAATCCCTCCTTTGAGCCACCCAATGAACCTTGTAAATACAAAGACTTTCCCACGTTGATGGTGGCATGTTTCTGTTACTCTCTATAGACTAGTTGTTCTCAGTGAGGTGGGTACTCTGGCTACATTTTTTGTTGTCACAACTGGGACAAGGATGCTTTTGGCCATCCAGTGGTTAAGAAAGAAGCTAGGAATGCTGCTGGACATCCTACAATGCACAGGACACACTCCTCCCACCCCAGCAAAGAATGATCCAGCCCAGAAAATCAACTGACAAGTCTATACCAAGAAACCCTGGTATAGACTTCGTGTGTTGGATATATTCATTCCATGCATCTTTTTAAAGCTTCAGGCATGGTGTTTACAGTGAGGACAGTCTGTGACCACGTGGCATTCCAGCTCCTCCTAGTTTGTGGCTCAACAGGGGGGCCCCCTTGAATGACTTGACAGATTCCAGAGAAGCAGTCCACCCTTTCAACCAACCCAAGCTGCACATTAGCATGGTAATTTAAAAATAGCTCCTAAATGCCGTGACAGACTTAAGGGAAATATGCTGAAAGAATTAAACATCTGAACTCAGCAAGATCACTCTTTCCTTGCAACTCCTCCCAGCTGCTGCTGCAAGTCCACTCCCTTTCAAGTCTAGGAGAAAAATGGGTCTTCTCCTAGTTGTACTCTTTGAAGATTTGGCCCTGCTGGTCCTCCCAGGAACGTCCGCTACAGAGCCCCTGAATTCATTTTAGCTTAGGTTAACACACTGGGGCTTTTCTTAATTGAGAGCACTCACGAATAACTCAATTTCCTAAAAATCAAACAGCATTAACTTCTGCTCCTAAGCAATCAAGCTTCCTGATCATTCATCTGCTTCCTGTGGGTCCTCATTTCCACTATCAGTGGGGTGGAGCCGGAGTGGGAACATGGCCGCTGTGTGCTCATACCAACTCGTGCCCACACGCTCTTCTCATTGTCTCCTCCCAACTGTCAGAACTCACAGTTGGAGGTTCCGAGTTAGAACCTGCTCGGGCATCCATCAGCTGGGTATCCAATATGGGCAAGGGACTTAATATCTCTTACATGAAAGGAGAAGAACAGTACCTCCCTCAGAAGGTTGCTTGGAGGATGAAACTGGTAAACACATGGGAAGAGTGCTCAGCAGTGCCTGGCATGGGGCAAGCTCTCAAAATAACGTGAGCAATATTAGTTATTTTCTACTGTATTGGTTTCTCAGGCTGCTTTAACAAAGTACCACAGATTGAATGGCTTCAAACAACAGAAAAACATTTTCTCACTGTTCTAGAAGCTAGAAGTCCAACATCAGTGTCAGCAGAATCATGCTTCTTCTGGAGATGCTGAGGAAGAATCCTTCCTCATCTTTTGCTGGCTTCTTGTCGTTGTCAGCAGTCTTTGGTGGTTCCTTGGCTTGTAGCTGCATCTCTCCAATTTTTGCCTCCACATTCACATGGCCTTTTTACCTATGTTTGCCTGTGTGTCTACAAATATCCCTCTCCTTACAAAGAAACCAGTCATGGATTTGGGGCCCACCCCTGCCCCATCCAGTATAACCTCATCTTAACTAATTACATCTGCAAAGACCCTATTTCCAAGTCAGGTGACATCCTAAGGATTTTGATGGACATGGATTTTTGGAGAACACTACTCAACCTACTATGGTACCATTAAGGTTAATGGACAAATTCATACTGGTTTAACGGGTGCTTCTCTAGGTGAGGAAATTCTTATCAGTATATTTAATTTTTCCAGACACATTTTAAAAGCTGGTCCTTTAAAACATTCTGCATGTTATAGCCTGAACATCATCCTATAGAGACAATTTATAAAAAAATCAAAAATAGCGTTTGACTCAGACTTCCTTTGGCATGAGAGCTGATGGAGAGAATTGGGGTGGGAGGAGGGGGTTGAATTCAATTCAGCCTACCACCTGTCCATAGACAAGGGGACAGACATCCATGAAATCAACTGAGGCAGCATCGTCTGTAATGCAGAGTCACTTTTCTGGTTTATACCAAGCAGAATTAGATTTGTGTGTTCTGAATATCGAGCGACACAGTGCCCCAGGGCAACATCGAAAGACACGTGGTAAGAGAGTGCTGCCAGTCAGTACCCTATTTATGGGCAGAAAATTCATGCGTATATAACTTTAGGTCCTCTCCCCTTGTTTCCCATGAGGGAGACTACCTGGTACAGAGCACTTACCTTTGTGTTCCCCAGTGTATGCTGCTTCAAGTCTGTAACAGGTCCAAGTCTAAGGACGTATATCCTTCCTGCACATTCTTGTTGTGAGTGAAAACCAGGTGATGCTCACCAGGTCAGTGTCTGAATGCAGTCAGATGCATAAAATACCCATGAACCTCTCACGGAACCTACCTGAGAAGATTCAACTTCTTTCTATCCATTGCTAACTGCCCTTGTGTGTATGTCTTCTCTAGTGGTGGTTCTCAAAACTTGGCATCTATACAAATCACCCAGAGATCTTCTTAAAATGCAGATTTAGATTCAATATACCCCAGATGGGCCCAAGGTTCTGCATTTCTAACAAGCTCCCAGGTGATGCTGATGTTGCTGGTCCCTGGAAAGCTTAGCCTGGAAGGCTCTGTGTGAAATGCCTCCCCTAAATCCTTTCCAACAGGTGGTACTTGTGTACCAGAAAAGTACTTGTGGGATAAAGCTTATGGATTCTGAGAATGAGAAATATATCCGCTGTCCAAGGGATGCATCCGGGTATAGAGGAAAGAATGCCAGACTGGAAACTGGGAAATAGGTATTGGCATTTCAGTCCTGGCCTTGCTACTGAGTAGCTGTATGATCTTGGATATATCCTCTAACCTCTCAATGCCTCAATTTCTTTATCTGTACAGTAGGAGTGATATTGCTCCCTTTACTTATTAGAGTTGGCAAGAATGAACTGAGGTGATGTATCTTTAAAAACTCTGTGAAAAGTGTAAAGCATTATTTTTTTTAAAGATTTTATTTATTTATTTAAATGAGAGAGAGAGGAGGAGAGGAAGAAGGACAAGCAGACTCCACACTGAGTGAGGAGCTCACATGGGGCTCGATCCCATGACCCTGGGCTCAGAACCTCAGCCAAAATCAAGAGTTGGGCGCTTAACCAACTGAGCCACCCAGGCACCCCTGAAAAGTGTAAAGCAGTAAATTAGTTTCTCCCTCCATGCTCTCTGGAGAATGAAAGACTGGTTGTTGGTCCAAACAGGAGAGCTCTGTGTTGTAGGGGGCTCCATTTGTGGTATCTGTGTGTGCCTCTTTGAGAAGTACCCTAGGACCCTGAAGGGTGCTTAAAAACATGTTCAAACCTAAAGCCTTTATTACTAAATTCCAGTAACTCAATATATTTAACATTTACTCAGTTAGCTCTTTGTGCATGACAGGTGTGGTCCTTGGGCTATGGATGTATCAAGATAAAAAAGGCAGGGCCCTGGACCTGGAGGAGTTTAATTCCACTGTTAGGGACAGATTATGGACCTAGAGAGCCCAATACAAAGTAGAGGGTGGGTCACGTGTAATGGGAGTGGGGGTTTTCAATGAATTACCACGCTGGTCTACTTTTCCACTTCCCAAACCACTACCTCTTAGGATTCCCACCCTCTGTTTCAAGGGAACTAACATGTATCCTGGGTAATGAGGATAGTGTTGAATAGTGGTTGAAACCAGGGATCTGGAGCCAGACTGCTGGGTTTGACATTCAGCTCTGTATGACTTTAAGCAGCTTATTTAATCTCTTTGTGCCACAGAGAGGTTTACACTGGAGATGCTATAATAGTATCTGCCATAGAGCGTTGTTGTAAAGAATAAATAAGTATAAATGATATATAGACATATATACACACACATATGTATGTATACATGTATTTCCACAGTAAGCTCTACGGGTTAGCTACTGTCCTACTACTGAATGAAAGGGGAGTCCACAGAAGGCAGTAGGGGTGGGGTTCAGCCGGTGTGGGGCCCACGCGGCCTTGAATGGCAGTGAGTCACCCCCCAGGGGTGGCTTGGCTTTCACTCTCTGGGTCTGCTCCCCTGCCACTCCCTGGAGCCAGCCACACAGGTCCTGACTCCCGAGCAGCCCCTCCTTTCACCCTGGCCCCCCAGGTCAGAATAGTTTGCCTCTGGGCCAGGTTTCTTCCAAGGTCACACCTCATTCCACTCCCTCCTGTTGCCCCTCTCCTGGTCTCCCTGAGGGCAGAATGGGGTAGGGATGGTGGGGTCTCCTCCCTTCTCCATTCTCCTGTGCAATTTCGTTGTTGCGTATACGGCACGTCCCCTGCTTGTCTCAGGTCTTCTGTTGTTCTAGCAGTAAAATATGTTAAGTATTCATTCCCTCTACATGAGAACTCTGAGTCTCCAGGCAACATGGGCCTCATGCACAGATGTAGGCAAAAGAAAAACAAAAAGTCCTATTCAGTTTATGAAGCCTCTACAGAGACTGCAGGAAAGGTGTGAACACAGGAAAAGGAGAGCAGAGGAGGGTGCCAGCAAGCAACCAGCACGCATCTGTTTGATGTCATTGCCATACAAGACACCATAGGGACATGCAGGGTGGGTTAAGTCTGCAAAGCCCAGGTGGCCACTGGTGTGTGGCCAGGGAGAGACCGACCTTTCTGGCATCTGACAGTGAGGAGCATGTTCACCAAGGGAAGGCTCAAGTGTTGGGGAAAGAATTTCAGCTTCCTGTCACCTCTGCCATGAAGCCTTGCTAGCTTCAACCTGGAGGAATTCATTCATTCACTCATTCATTCACTCACTCACTCACTCATTTATTCAGCAAGGGCTTTTGGTAAACCTTGCACTTTCACTATTTCAGGCCACCTAAGGCTATTATAACGGCTTATCCATTTCTCAGTATTGTCTGGCTAATTAGCCTACCTCCCCTTCCTGTAACAGTGTGGGTCAAAGTGAATGTGGCTTTCCATCAGAATCTCAGTTTGGCAAAAGGCAAAGAATACAGAGTAGAATTTTGGCTCTGTCACTTACTGGCTACATGATCTTGAGCAAATTACTTAACCTTTCTGAGTTCAGTTTTCTAATCCACTAAATAAGGTAGACTGTACCTGTATTAGTCAGCTTGGGCTGTCAAACAATACCATACATGGGGGGCTTACACAACAGAGTTGTGTAATTTTCTCATAGTTCTTGAGGGTGGAAGTCACACATCGAGGTAAGGCAAGGTTGGTTCCTGGTGAGAGCTCTCTTCTTGGCTATAGAGGGCTACCTTCTCTCTGTTCTCACATGGTGGAGAGAGAGACAGAGACAGAGAGACAGGAAGAGATAGAGAGACAGAGATCTTTCTCTTATAAGGCCAGAGTCCTGGGGCGCCTGGGTGGCTCAGTCATTAAGCGTCTGTCTTCGGCTCAGGTCATGATCCCAGGGTCCTGGGATCGAGCCCCACATTGGGCTCCTGGCTCAGCGGGGAGTCTGCTTCTCCCTCTCCCTCTGCCTCTCCCACTGCTCATGCTCTCTCTCTCTCTCTCTGTGTCTCAAATGAATAAATAAAATCTTAAAAAAAAAAAAAAAGGCCAGAGTCCTATTGGGTTATTTAACCTTAACTACTTCTTAAAGACCTTGTCTCCAGATACAGTCATAGTGGGGGTTAGGGCTTTGGGTAGGGGACACAATCCAGTCCATAACAAATGGCATGGGGCCATTTCCCACAAGTACCTTTCTTGGTGGAGGAGGCAGGGCCAAAGGGAGTCCACCAGTCTAGTCCCAGCCCTCCCCACCGAGGAGCAAGTTCTGAGCTGAGTAATGCTCCTGTTAGTGGCACATTTCTTCTAGGGAGCCCCACTGTCCTTCCAAGCAGGAAGGTGCTTCTTCGTTCCTATCCCGAATCTCCCAGGCCTCGGGGTAAATTAGCAGATGCACAGACCCACCAGGGAAGGGCAGGGACTGACTTCTCCTACCTCTAGCTGCAGAGCTCCTTGCCAAAGCAGACAACTGGTTAGGCAATTCTTTCAGAATGAATGAGCTCTTAACCTAAATAACTCTGAAAGACCTCTCAAATGCCTCTTTTCGGAGTAGCAATGTCCTCCAACTTGGTGTTTCATACTCTAGAAACAGGGAAGGCCAGGGCTGGAGAAAAACTGTTTTCTTCCCAGTGATGGAGCTTTGCTTTATCAGGCACATCACTATATTTAAAAGTGAAGTAAATCAACCTTCTTTTAAAAACAATTGGGTTTATTTTACTTTCTATTGTTATATGCAGGGCTCTTTGCTACAAGCCACTCTGGAGAATGTGAGCAATGAAAGACAAGTGCTCCCAGCTTATCTTCTTGCTTTCGAAAAGCTTCCAATCTAGCTTGAAAGACAAAGCAGAGACGTGGGAAAAGATTAATACAGCATGGGATGTAATAACATGAGGACAGCCATGAACTGCCTTTCTGCACCTACTTCATACAGGTCGTGGTGAAGTTCAAACGAGTAAGTGAAGGCCAGGGTGGTGGGGGGCCCAACAAATATTGGTTGAGTAGATGAATACATGCAAGCAGGCTTGCTGGCCAAGGGGGGTGGGGTGCGGGGGCCACAAGAGCCAATGGAGTGGGGCACTGGGCCGAGGAGAGCAGCCCCCTTCCCACTCCCCCTCCCCCTGGCTGTGCAGGAGCTGTGGCTGTCAGTCACTCGAGGATCCCAGCTCTTTCCAGGTCCGCAAGCACTGGAATTACCCATCCATTTACAATGCTCACAGGCAACAGAGGAGCAGTTCATTTTTTTTCTTTTCCTTTCCACTTTTTGCCTTTCAATTGATAGAGCAGATGGAAATCTTGTTTCTCAATTACTCAGTGTCCCCATTTGATCTGAGTACATCTGGAAGGAGATTATTTGGATACATTTGCTTTTTAAAAATGAGAGTCAAAACAGACATGGCGTTGGAGGCAGGCTTTTTATCCTTTGTTTCTTCCCCTGCCTTCCCCATCAATATAGTTTCCCAAGAAAAACAAAGAAATAAACTCTTACAACATTAAGTCACAGCGGGGACTACTTCTGCTCCATTCCTCTCATCTCAAAATAAACTTAATTTATAAGGACTGGGGGGGCTACAGTGATATTCTGCAATGCAAATAAAACACAGCATGAACGCATACACAGGAAGAAAGTTTTGCTCTGTAAATATAACCAGGAAGTTCAGAGAGGCATAAAAAGTTGGGGCAGGCGCTAGAAACGATTACTTTGGAAATGAATTGCAGCTTTCCATTTTTAAGGGAACATATGTCGCTATGGTTTTTATCTGCCAGGATTGACGAGAAGGTGGCCTTTTGCCTGTGTTTTCACCCTGATTGATTTGGCTGGCTGTGTTGCATTGGAAATGCCCATGACAACGCTGTTCTTTGGCTATTTTCATTCCCACCGGCTTCTCTTCCTGCAGCCTGAGCAGCTCAGAGCTCTGTCACCACCAGCTGTAAGTAACCATTTACCATTTATTTCCTCTGGCACTTAAAAAGTGTGCTAACCAAGCTATGACCGACCTGCCAACTGAAGCATGTCTCCCCTGCATTCCTCCCCCACCCCTGGCACCTCACTTTTCTGAAATTCCACTTACAAGCCTAGAAGCAAGGATGGAATGATAAATCTTTTCCTGCCCTTTCTATGAAGTCATAGGATGATATTTGGCCAAGGCAGGGATGTAGGACCAGCTCTCAATCAAGTGGTGAGGGTAGAAAGTGTCCTGGGCACTGCCTCCCCCCTTTCTCTGCAGTGGGCCATGCTAGAACTCTCTGTGGACTCCCCATCTGCCGTGGCCTTGTTCCTCCAGTCCGGAGGAAGAAGGCAGTCTGATGAAGGCCAAGGTGTTAGAGACCTAATGAACTGTCAATCTTAAGAATATTTAAATTTATTAAATTATGCCTGTAAAGGGCGTGGCTTAACTGAAAGGCATGTTAATGGTGGGATTTTAGACACAGTAAATCTTGGACTGGGGGAGATATTTGGGGCCATGAAACACTTCTTGACACTTAAAAAGCAGACATTATTTACTTAATTTTCTATCATCTGTGTATGTATTTATGTATGCATGTATCTATCTTCGATCCTGAGAGTTTATTACTTATAACAACCAGATGACTATGCTCAGACATTTATGAGCTTGGGTCTCTCTTCGGGCCAGGTTAGGATGCTCCCAAGATGCTTTTCATACAACACCCATGGAGTTCTGGCCTCTTATCCCTGTGGGTAAGGAAGGGTCAGGTCATGGGCAACGTTTGGAAAGAGAGACATTCATCTTTTGCAACCACTTTTTCTTTCCAACTTTTCCCTTACTTAGGTGGTATTTGGGAACACTAGATGGCTCTTTTTTTTCTTATATTTGAGGCAAAATTAGGGTTACTGAGGGAAACTAACCATTAGATTATGAGAAGTTTTAGACAGAAGCTGAATCCCAAAAGTAAATGGGGGAGAGGCTTGTTATTGCACAGAATCAGCAAAAGAGAGACTGAATGGTTCAATTTAATTCTTTACAATGCTTTGGGTTAATTTTAAGGGCATTAAACACATTTTGATGAAGCTCAGTATTTAACCCAGAGTTGTTGCCCTAGTGGTTGAGGGATGGTGTCTTAGGTGGCATGATCAAGGGGGCTGGACTGTGGAGAGAAGAGCAATATTTTTCCAGGGGCCTTCCTAGCAAATGTCATTAGATGATTTACCAGGGAGTCTGGTTGACAAGGAGATTGGACTGGCCACCAGCTTTGTTTTCTATCTCTTTGGACCGCCCCTGTAAAGAGAATGAAAATGTCATTCTTTCACCCCAACGTGGCATGCACTATATGTCTGGGACTGTTCCAAGTGCTTTCCCTTTTTTAACTCATTCAGGCATCCTAACAACTCAGTAATGTGGGTACTATTATTATCCTGACTTTATGAAGGGACTGAGGCGCAGAGAAGTTAAGCGACTTGCCCAGAGTCACGCATTTTATAAGCAGCACTGTAGACCTTTGTGCCCAGGGTGTGGTTTGACTTCTGAGCCCACCCCTCTGCCTCTCCTCTCACCCCTTCAGCCCTGATTTATGCTTCTCATCCATCTCTTATCCCACGCTGTCCTCTCTTATGGCTCAACCAACACTTGCCTCTTCTCCTGCCACATGAATTCCCTGGGATTCGGAATTGTGTCTTATGTTTGTATTTGCATTCCTTACAAGGTGTTGCTGGCACATAGTGGGTAAACATTACGTGTGTTAACTTTATTACAAGACCTTTAGAGTAGTTCCCTGGAAAAAGAGCATGTTGCTGTAAGGGCCCTGGGATTTCTTGCTCCAACTGTCCACAGTCCCAGGGACTGGGCAGTGAGCTGGCCTAGGGCTTTCCCACTAGTGGAATCTGGAGAGGGGCCCCCACTTGGGCTGTGGACTGAAGTGGGCTTCTTGGGTTTCTTTCCTTTGTTCTGAATAATCTTAAAGTTGCCAGAATGCCTTGGGTGCAGATGAGATCAGAGAATCTATGTGTTGAAAGAGAGCTCTGGAAAGTGCCTCCAGGTAAGTGACCATCTGACCTGCAGGACACGTGTTTGTTTTCTCCTGAAAGCTCTTTAGGATGGATGGCAGGGCAGTATTTCTCAGTCCTTCTTCACCGATATCTCCTTTTTATTCTTTCTTCTTGTAGAGAATGTGAGCTTTCAGATACAGTTCAACATAGTGTGGAAGCATCAAATTAAAAATAACAGTAGAGCTCACACTTTGAAAGGAACAGCATGAGTAGATGTTCCCAGGCACCTAGGATGTGCTAATTTAACAGTTTTTCATTGATCTTGGCTCCAAAAAGTGAAATAAAGTTATATAATTTTCCTTGTCAGAGAAAATTATCCTGTAAAAGAAGAAAGAAATCCTATGAAATTTTGATAAATGATAGCTATTCCTTGGGACTAAACTCAAGGTGGGGCTTATCCACAAGGTCCCTTAAACAGGGCATTTAGTCATTAGTGAGCACTGTCTTTAAACATGAATGATACCACTTAAGGGAGTCCTCTTGTAGCAGGCCTGTGGTATATCTCTGAGGCATATCTTACCAAAGGCATTTCTGTGGGTGTTGGGAAATCTATATTGTGGTAGTGGAGCATTTGAGGGTATTCAGAGCATGTGCACAAATATGAATGATCACCATGGCTCATTACTGGAACCTAATGAAGGTCAGCAGCACAAGTATTATTGGCCTTATGTCTCATGGCAAATAAGTTGTAGGCCTGGGACTTGGGTTCAGGTCTTCTACCCTGAACTCTTCGCACTGCTCTGGGTAAGGTCCAAGTCCTTGGCTTTCTAATGACGTAATAAGGAAGGAGCCCAGAGACCCTAAGGAAATCTTGTCGTCAACTTGTTCATTAATGTGGCTGTCTCAATATCCTGTCCATTGAGAGTCAGCTTGCCTAGCAAATGGCTACAGTGCTTATTCTCAGTATTTTGGGAATTCTGCAATGTTGATTCAAATGACTGGGGAGGCAGAGTCACCATTCTGTTGAGAGAGTGACAACTTTTAGGTCTATCACCCTGACCGAATCACCCTAAGTGGCAAGTGGATCTTATTTCCTATTATCTTTAAAGGGCCAGGGGTGGCTGTCTTCCTGTGGGCTGAGGAAGGTCTGAGGCTGTATGTAAACTTGGCAGATAGGATTGGTATTGGGGGATGTGGGGGGAGGGGGGAAGTGGTATTAGCACATGAACATGTATTATCCAAACCCAAGACAGTCAATTTTTACTTAAAAGAAAAAAAAAAGATGCAGATATCATAACCATTGGCAAAGAATCTGGTTCAGTCTCAAAGGTATGTATCATTTATTAGGAAAAAAATTAGGACAGATGTTACCAGCCAAAGGCTTCATTCATCAAAGAATCTTAGTATAATCCTGGAGAAACTTCTGACTTCAAATTTAGCTGCATCATTGGAATAGGCCCATCAGGATGAGTTTGCTGGAAAAGTATATCCTTAAGTAGATACATGAAATTACTTTATGGGAAGTCTTGTTTATTGGACATGTGGGGAAAATGTGCCAAACACAACCATCTCAGCTCTCGTGCAATGAGAAGCTGAGCTACTCTTTTTGGCCAGTCACTCTCCAACATGTTCAAGTGCTTCTGGTTCTGTAAGCTAACATTTTGGGCCTTCTCTGTGCACCACACAGTGTCCTCAGCACTCTGTGAGTCTGAAGGTATTTAATCTTCATAACATCCCTGTCAGAGAGGCCCTATTGTCATCCCCATTGTGTAGGTAAAGATAATGAGTCATGGTGAAGTTAATTACTTTGCCCAAGGTGGCTCAGTTAGTAAGTGGGAGAGCCAACATTCAATCCCAGGTAGCCTAACACCATAGATCCTGTCAAGTACAAAGAAGAGGACAAGGGGTCACTGAAAGCCTAATTTTATGGCAGCTGTTGGATACCCACAGAGCCTCCTTCCCACTGGTGATGCCTGATTGCAGGTGGGAATCACACAGCAGGTGAACCCAGGGTGGGGGTTTTATAACCCTAGGGCTGAGAGCTACAGAGTCGGAATGTGCCTTGTGCCTCTCTTTCCATGACAAAGACATTGCAGAGACATTGATGTTTGCATCACATCTGAAGTCCCACAGTGAAAGAGAGACACACAAATTAAAAGAGCTTCCTGACCCAATTTCTCAAAGGAGAGTGGAGTGCTGCTCCCCAAAGAAGGGCGGGAGCTGCTGCTAGGCAGGAAACAGCATTTGTCTGCTACAACATGCATTTAACTTGCCCAGCAGCAGTGTAGCAAGGCAGTAGCTACTCATGACATGGGCTAGGAGGTGGTCATGTTTGGCACCATTTAGATCTGCAATTGGTTCTGCCATGGGATCATCTCTCCCTACTCTGATTTCAGCACTAAAATGTCAAACCGGCCTTTCCCCTTCCTCTTCCAATATTCATATCCTAAACTGGGCTCCCATTAACCTTTTTCATCTGCTTTCCCTATATCCAGTTCCCGTACCTTCTAATTTTTCCTTAGGACTATTCTAATAATTAGCTTTGGTAGCACAGATTCTATTATGTTATCCCAGCTAAAAAGCCTTTCAAACTTTCCTAATTTCTCTTGCATGCCTGTCAAGATTCTCTAAAATCTGACCCTCATCTAATTTTCTTCCCAATGACTCCTCTTGACACATTAGGCGCCTCAGCTAAATGTTTAAATTCTCCACCTCCTTTCCTTTGCTCATACCATTTTCTCTATCTAGATTATTTCCCATCTTCCCCACAACAATCCCACTCATCTTCTGAAGATTACCCCAAATACTGATTCTCCATGATATCTTCGCCACTCAGCTACATTTATCTATATGCTGTTGTCTTGTTCTCAACTCTTTTTTATGTGTGTATTATGTTTCTATTGCTTAGGATACTTAGGATTGTAGAAAATAAAACTAACTTTAGTTAGCTTAAATGAAAAAAGAGGATTTGTATATGGATGCAAGCAGTATCACAAGCCCATGGGCAGAGAAGCAGTCGGTCAATATGGAGGTAACTAGAAACCAGGTTCACAGACTCTCTCCCTCTCTCTCTTGCCCTCATTTTTGTGTATCTTTGTATGTCTACCCCATTCTCTCTTCTTCTGTGGATTGATTTTCTCTCTTCTCTGTTCTGTAGGGTAGAAAATGCCTACCCTTTCAGCTTCAGAGTCTGATATGATTTTTAGTTCAATCCTTAACTTCTAAGAGAGTAATATAATTAACCCATCTTGAGGAAGATATCAGCCATAGGTCCAGTGAGCCATGCCTAATGAATGGCATTACCATGCAAACATGGCTGTTAGGATCCATCCTGTTAGGAATGGGGATGAGCTTCCAAAGAAGTGGGGCATCAGGCTGTGGAACAGATACATAATTCTAAAAAGTTTATACTGTAGTTCCCGCTAGTTTGTGATGACCTCAAGAATACAAAGTATATTCTCTTCTTCATTTATTTCATTTCCTCCAAACTCTTATCTTTCCAAGGCTTAAAGATGGCTAGTCTTATAGTGGCACTCAGTAAAATAAGGCAATTTTGTTAAGAACAATGCATATAGAAGAGCAACAAGTTGTTAGATGTCACTGTTACTCTTGCTTCAGATTTTCAGTAAAGATTTCAGAGAACAAATCAACTGGTACCAAGTATTCACACTCACAGGGCAATGTGCTAGACCAGGCCACCTGGGCAGAGTACGTACAGAGGCTATGTACAGAGGTCTGTCCTCGTTAGCCCATCATCCACTTCCGGCATCTATGGGAGGGACAGATTGAAGAGTTGAAAGAAGGGGTTTCTTTGGAGGGAGACGAGAGGGTTCTGTGCATTTCTTCTATCAGTGTTCATCAGTACTTTTCAAGCCAAATGATTTTTTTTAAAGATTTATTTATTTATTTATTTGCGAGAGAGAGAATGAGAGACAGAGTACATGAGAGGGGGGAGGGTCAGAGGGAGAAGCAGACTCCCCGCCGAGCAGGGAGCCCGATGCGGGACTCGATCCAGGGACTCCAGGATCATGACCTGAGCCGAAGGCAGTCGCCTAACCAACTGAGCCACCCAGGCGCCCCTAGCCAAATGATTTTGATGATCTTAAGCCAAATAAAGAGGAGTTTCAAGAAAACTATTCAGAAAGGCTGGCTCCATTCCTCGGTATTTGGGAGACCAGTGATATCTGCGTCTTGTTTAAAGTGACTAAAGGCAGGTGTCTGGAGCTGTGGCTGGCTCACAGCCCTGGGACAGTGGAATCAGGAAAGAGATGACTGAAGGGCTGACAGTGGAACAAGGGAGCACATTGCCTCAGAGATGGGCCTCACAGGACGGGGAGAGCTTGGGTGCCTGCCCGGGAAGATCATCTGGATGGCTGATACAACCCTAACTGAGAGATAAATCTCTGGAGATGAAGTAGGAGGCAGAAGCAATCAGCCAGAGGAGAAGCACTGTCTGAGGCAACAAAACTGGAATCAGAAGTGGAGAATCCCCAGAAGCCAGCAAAAGCACATCGGGAGAGGAAGAGTCTGCGTCAGACATCTGCAATGGCAGAGGATGCCATTTCCAGGCCTCAGCTGTGCCAATAGCTAGTGAGCAGAAGAGGATGTGGAGCAGAGAAGAGGGGCAGGGGAGCAAAGATGACCAATGCTCCTCCTCCGCTGCAGGCGTCCAAGGCCGAGGCAGGTGCCATGTGGGGAGCAGGAGAAGGTTAAATTAAATAACAGTTTGGATATTATATTGCCCTATGTTAAAGTTGTATGATTATGAGCTTGGACTGGGTTGGTGTTCTGCTATTACCAGTTTTCACTGGACATTTTCATATCTAAAAATGGCCCAAACAGAGGGACTCTGCCCCAAGTTTTATCAAAAGAAGTAGTGAGGAATGACTGTGCTAATCAAACTTACGGAAAGATGAAAAAAAAAATAAAATTGGTTTTTGCTTGCTTCCCATTAAATCCAGCCCATTCAGTAAGACATTTCTGAAGTTCAAAAGGAGAGATCTCTGAAGGCAGGGGTGGGCAGAGGAAGTATCATGGAATAAGAAAGTCTTGAGTTGTGTCTTAAAAGAATGGGTTGGGTACAGATAGACGTCTGACCTTGTTTTCCCCTATAAAACATTTATTACAAAGACTCATTTTCTGTGCTCCTTGGTTCTTGGAACCTCTGAAGATTCTACCACCACTCCAACTGAGTTGGCGAAAATGGACTGTGCAAATTTTATGCTATTTACTGACCACTGGACAGAGAGCTTAGCTTGCAGAAAGAGCAGTGCCAGTCAAAATGTCACTTGAAAGGCTTCCTGCATTCTGAAGTGTCTTCTTAAAAGCCAGAATTTGGGTAAACTTTGGAGATAGGTCAACATCCAAGGCAACATCTCTCTATTAAATGACCTGCTGTTGATTTAAATAGCTACATTATTTGGATTCAGATACCCCAAATTTGGTCAGTATAATACATACATCACTGAAGGAGACTGATAGATGATAGAACATATTTCTTCCAAGGAGTTTTCACATCCAATCTTACTAGGTCTGTGTGAGGAAGAGAAGGCTGGGGATCACTTTTCTCATTTTATGAGGGAATTGTATGACTTTTCATGCTGACACTATAATATGTCATAACCTACTAGGATGAATTTCATTATACTAGAAGTTCTTTTTCTACGAAGAGGTATCTGAACTCTACCCCTACCAGGCTGAAGTGCTCCAGGGGCTGGAGTAGCCCAGTTCTTACCTATTTCCATCACAACATGTGGTAGACTGCAAAAATGGCCACACATCATTCCCCTCCCTCTATCCCAGTCCTTTGATAGTGCCACCTTACACTGACTCTGGCCTTGAGACCACCTTGGGCCCATGATACTTAGGCAATGCAACACATGCAGAGGTTTAAAAAGTACTTGTATATTGGGACTTTTTCTCTTGCTGTGCTTGGAACCCTGAGACCATGAGATGAATGAGCACATGTAAGCTGTTACGGGATGAATTGTGTCCCTCTACCCAACTTCATCTGTTGAAGTCCTAACCTCCAATGCCTCAGAATGTGATTAGATTTGGAGATAGTGCCTTTAAAGTAGTAATTAAAGGGGCGCCTGGGTGGCTCAGTTGGTTGAGCGACTGCCTTCGGCTCAGGTCATGATCCTGGAGACCCGGGATCGAGTCCCGCATCAGGCTCCCTGCTCGGCGGGGAGTCTGCTTCTCCCTCTGACCCTCCCTGCTCTCATGCTCTCTCTCTCTCTCTCTCTCTCATTCTCTCTCTCAAATAAATAAAATCTTTAAAAAAAAATAAAGTAGTAATTAAAGTTAAATAAGATGACTAGTGTGGGCTCTAATCTAGTGGGACTGGAGTCCTTATAAGAAGAGTAGATTAGGATATGGACACACACACAGGGGAGACCACGGGAAGACATGGACAAGATGGCCATCTATCAGCCAAGGACAGAGGCCCTCAGAAGACACCAAACCTGCTGCCACCTTGAGCTTGGACTTTTAGCCTCCAGAATTGGGAAGAAATAAATAAATGTCTGTTGCTTAAGCCCCCAGCCTGTGGTATTTTGTTACGGCAGCCCTAGCAAAATAATACATGGGCTTAGTGGAGAGTGAGAGGCCATGTGGAGGAGAACTGAGGTGTACGCCAGTCAAAAGCCAGCTAACACTCAGACACATGAATGAGGCCATTGTGGGTTTGCCAGCTGCCCATAGGTGGACCAGAAAGCTTGGCAGAGATAAACTACGAGGGTTGGCAAGAGAAGACAGGGGTCCTATATACCTTTCATTCATAGAGAGGATTCCTGGGCTCATGGTGAGTTCGTGTTCCAGGATAGGAACATAACACCCTGTTGTGTCCCCTTTCCATAGGTAACAGGGATAGTCACTTTGTCAGTGGAGGGAAAATAGTCTATTTGGGCACTGGTCAGTCTGGAAATAGGAGTCAGCTTTTTTTTAGGAGGTCTTCTAGAAAGCCAGCTGCCAAGGATCAGGTACTCTCAAGGCACTGCTGTGGAAAGTGAATCTCAGTGCAGGCTCTCCCACTGGGAGAGGGGGAGCCCCTGGACTACACTGGCTCCTTGTTTGGGAAACCAAGAGTAAACTCTGAGGATAGTTTTTGGATAGCCTCATCATACCACACTGATTATTTGTGGAAACCCAAGCAAAACCAAAGAGAAAGAAGAAGCAGCCTATGTGTTAAATTCTTACTGGATTGTCCGTTGTGAAAAGGCAAATTCTTGTTTTCCTGGTTAACTGATAGAAGAACCAAAGGTACTATGGTACCTTTGCCTCATACATAAAGGCCATTGGTTTTTTCCAGTTAGTGGGAAGATCTGCCCTGAGCCATTCATTGATTCTCACTACATTTCTCTATCGTTTAAGAGAACACTGTTTCTAAAATGGCTGGTTGGATTTAGGGGTGCTGTCAGTGGGTTGGAGAATATAGGGAAGTGAAACTGACTTATATGGAGGTGTAAGTTCACCTTGATCTTCCTGCTCTCTCTCAACAAATGGAGCTAACTCACCTCTGTAGGACATTCCCAGTGTCCTATCTTTATGGCACCTGTACCATATGGACTATGAGGTCTGAAGTTTATTCTTTAATTTGCCCTTTCACTTTTAGACTCAGAAATTGGTGTCCATAAAAATTACTCTTTTGAATGGTTTCTGCTTAAAATCAGCTCAACAGAAAAAAAATTGAATATTCTTTCAAAAGAGCTTCCTCCTCCTTTCCTTCCTTCCTTCCTCCCTACCTCCTTTCCTTCCTTCCTTCCTCCCTACCTCCTTTCCTTCCTTCCTTCCTTCCTTCCTTCCTTCCTTCCTTCTCTTCCTTCCTTTTTTCTTTTCCTCCTTCTGTATAATTTAAAGCATCATAGGATCAATAGGTAATTCTGACGCTTCAGGAGCAGTTCTTCATATCAGGTTCATTCTGGTATCTGCTGGAAACTACCAACATTTCAATTTCAGTGGGAGTCCTTTGAAACCTGCTTAAAGATAATCTGTCTGAAGCCTTTGATTTGGAAAAATGGAAAGAGGAAAGAGAAGTGACTAGATTTTCAGAAGTTTTTGAGATCGAAGGATTTGGTTAATCCTTTACGTGGCTTGCTATAACTTTATAAGTCAGTTGTGCAAGGTTAGTCTCCAGAATTGTTTCCTACTGATACTCTGCCACCGCGTACGTGGCGTTTCCTGGGTTATAGTCTCAGAAGCCCACAGGTTCTCTTGGGTTTGGTTAAATTCGGTGGTTCTCATTCGGGCTGCACATTAGAATCACTGTGGAGCTTTACAATTTATGGATGCCCACAGTGCATCCTCAGAGTAATGAAACCATATTTTGCAGGGGTTGGACCTGGGAATGAGCAATTTTAAAGCTCTCCAGAGTATGATGTGCAGTCAGGATTGAGAACCCTTGAGATAAGTGAAGCAAAGAAAATAAGAAAAGCATCCCCACCTAATTATTCTTTTAAGAATAGCCCAACACATTAAAATAAGCTGTGAAAATATTAGTATAAACATTACCTTTAAATAGAATGTATAGTTTATTTTTTTTAAGATTTATTTATTTTTTTAGTTGAGAGAGAGAGCATGAGGGGAGTGGGGGCAGAAGGAGAAGCAGACTCCCTGCTGAGCAGGGACCCCACCCCCCCCGCCCCAGTGTGGTGTTCGATCCCAAGACCCTGAGATCATGACCTGAGCCGACACTTAACCAGGTGAGCCAACCACAGTGCTCCTAGAATGTATAGTTTAAATTAGATTGTAAAATTTAAAGAAATATAAAGACCTATGCATAATTAGGTACCATTTTAACAGAATGACTTACGGTTTCCAATCATTGCTTGATCTTTTCTTCTGTAAAATTTTATGATTTTTCACCTTGGTTTTCTCCGGCTTGAACAGGTATTATTCACTTAGAATCTTTCTGCTTACAGCCCAAACCTTTCCTTTCTATGAATGTGCCCCAATATTTAAGATCTCCCGATGAGCTGGTGTCTGCAGGGGTTTTTCCTCTGCCACACAGTCAATTAACCCTCTTTGCGGAGGTGTGAACTGAAGCATTGTTGCTGGAGGTGTGGTTTGTGGACCACCAGCAGCAGCCCACCTGGGAGCTTATTACGAATGCACAGATTTAGACGCTACTCCAGATCCTACTGAATCAGTCTGCAATTTAACAAGATTCTATGTAATTCAGCGGCATGCTAAGTTTGAGAAGTACTGAACTAGACTTACTCTTTGTGCACATGCCTTTATACCTGGCTTTCCCCTGTCCTTCCCTCGTAGGCATAAAAAGACAAAGGTTTCTATCAAAAACGTACAAGTGCATGTATGATTCACACTTTTCTAGTGAAAATAGATTTTCAGAGCTCTGTGTTTACTTTGCTTCATGCTAATTACTTGCTCATTAAAAGTAGAAGTCATATTTCCAGGTGAACTACAACTTCGGTTTTACTAGTGACAACAAGAATTAAGCAGTGACCTGATTGATAAAGGTTGCTTTACTGAGGATTAGGGGATGTGTTATGGGCATGCTGCTTTGAGGACAAGTGCCTTGGCTTCAGAGTCGAAGCTGTGTCACCTCACATGCTGTCCTTTGCTTGCCAGCATGGGGTGCAGTTGTGTCACCTGTAAACCTGAATTTCCTTGCTTAGTAAACTGGATGAGGACCTGCCATCCCTTTTGTCTTGGCACGTTTCCTCTTTATCTTCCCTAGCTCACACGTTTGCTTATGTGCTTTGGGTATTTGGTCGGTCTGTCAGTGTTGGACAGAGATGTAAGGAATGTCCAGGGTTTGGTTCTTGGATGTCTTTTCTCATTTACATTCACTCTCCCTTCAACTTCTCATGGCTTTTCTATTCATACGCAGATGGATTCTAGATTTATGTCTCTATTTTGGACCTCTTGTAGAAGTCTAGACTCTCAAATCCCACTGTTTCTTGGCATGTCTAAATAGTGTCTCAGTGTCACAAGTCTGAAATTGAATTGTAATCTTCTTTGCAAAACTGCAACTCTGTTCCTCCAGTCACTCAGTCCAAAACAGAGGAGTCATCCATGACTTTCCTCTTTCCCTTCACCCACTCCCAATTCATCAGAAAGTTCTGAAGGCTCTTTCTTTTTTTTTTTTTTAAAGATTTTATTTATTTGTGAGAGAGAGAATGAGAGACAGAGAGCATGAGAGGGAGGAGGGTCAGAGGGAGAAGCAGACTCCCTGCCGAGCAGGGAGCCCGATGCGGGACTCGATGCGGGACTCGATCCCGGGACTCCAGGATCGTGACCTGAGCCGAAGGCAGTCGCTTAACCAACTGAGCCACCCAGGCGCCCCTGAAGGCTCTTTCTTCAAAACATACCCAGAGTCTCAACACTTCTCACAGGCCCCCCCATGCCCTCCCCCTTCACTACTGCCCTGGACGAGCCATCTTCTGTCACCTGGATTGTGCTATCCCCATCCTACTTCTGCCTTTGTCCTTCTCCATTCTATTCATGACAGAGCAAGCTCTCTGCTCCAAACTTTCCAGAGCCCGCATCTCAGTAAAAGCCAAAGTCAAGGTCCCAGATAACTTTCTGAACTTATCTCCAACTACCCTCTCCCTGGCTAACTGTGGCAAGCCGAGGTCTCTGGAAGCAGATGCTGGAGACAGAATTGGTGAGGCTGGATATTTATTAGGGTTTAACACCCAGAGAAAGAAGTGGGATGAAACAGGATGGGCCAAAGAGAGAGAAGTCGAAGTGAAGTAGCCCAGCAAGGCTGCAGGCTGCCTACAAGGAGCTTGGGGGCACATGTGGCCTGCTTATAAGTTGACTCTTATAAGGCCCTGACTCTTATAAGGCCCTGAAGGCTGCACCTCTATACCTGCCTCATCAGCTATTTGCTGAGTGCTGCTCTGAGAAGGGTGTGACCTGGTGGAAGGTGACTCTCTGCAGCTGAGGCACAGGTGGAGGCTGTCTCCTGACCCCTTGGGTAGTGGTTGTCCATGTCCACTGCACTCTTCTCCAGCCACACTGGCTTCTGTAAACAAATCCAGCCCACTCTGTCTCAGGGCGTTTGCACTTGCAGGAAAGTAGTTTCACTACAGCTTTTTCATATGTCTTGCTCCTTCATCTCTTTCAGGCTTCTGCTTAAATGTCACTTTGTGAATGAGGTCTGTTTCCCGTGATCATCCTATTAAAAGTAAGAAACTTATACCCTTTACTTTTCTCCACAGAATTTATTGTCATTTGATATACATACTATATATTTAATCCCTGACTTATTATTGTCTATATCTCCACATAAAATGTAAGCCAAGAAAGCCCTATCACATTGTAGGCGCTCAATAAATATTTGCTTATTGAATGAATGATGAAGGAAACTTTTGTTTATATGGGTTTGAATTGTAATATATCTCCTTGTATTGATGGAGTATTAGAATAACTTTAATCCCATGATATCAGTAAAATCTTTTGGAGCCACATTTATTAAAAAAGGTTTCTGGTATTGATTCCATGAATTTAGATATGATCAACATTAGAATTGATGATATTTTGAGATGTTTAAATTTCTCCCTACAAAATAACAAGTGTCAGATAATGAATACTATAGAATTGTAAGTTTTAAAGACATTAATGTTTAAAATGTTAAAGAAAATGCGTGTTGTAGAAGTACTTACATCTCCACTATAATAGGTTAATTTAAAATCATTCTCTTTTGTTAACAAAAGCAAATTCTCCATCTTTACTTGGCAAATGATCCAGGAAACACTCATGGATATCATTGATGTTACTGTTATGACTGGAAAGAAATAAAAATGTACTTAAAATTCTTTATATTTTTCCTTAATCCAGACAAATATTCCCATAATTAGTTCTTTTGTATCTTTGCTGTTTTACTAAGTATTTCATGGGGGAAAGGGTGACCCCAGCCTGCAGAGTTAGGAATGAGCTGAGGCCCATCCGGTTTGATGTTGTATGCTCTTTGTTAATATCATTGCTGGTTTTTGATTGTTTGGTTGGGTTTTTTGGGTTACATTTGTTACAAACTGGGAAAAAATATCAGCAGCTTTATTTTTTATTTTTTTAAATATTTAATTAATTTATTTATTTGAGAGAGAGAACTAGCAAGGGGAGGAAGGGACAGAGGGAGAGGGAGAATCTCAAGCAGACTCCCCACTGAGCACGGAACCTGACCTGGGGCTCAATCTCATGACCCTGAGATCATGACCTGAGCCAAAATCAAGATTCAGAGGCTTAACCAACTGTGCCACCCAGGCGCCCCAATCATTGTGCCTCTGATTCCCCACTCTTCCTGCTTCATGCTCCTCCCCAGATCATCTACATTCCTCTGTCCTGCTTTCTCCTTAAATGACCCAAACATTTCCTTATATAAACTGAGTCACTCTCCCAAGGTGGGAAAAAAAATCCAAATCCAAATGTTTGAAAACCGCTCAGTCAATGGTTACCTCTAGTTGATTGCCAAGGTGATTCAGCAAGTTCTCTTTCCTTTTCAATCTCTTCATTGGTAATCTTGCTGTTTCTAGAATGACCTTTTCTATAAACTTCACTAAGAAGATCTCTTAAAGGTTAAGATCTCTTAACCCTTTTGGGCCAATGCAAACTACATATCATAATGGAAAAGAAAATAACAAACTTGTAACAATTTTGCCATCATTGAATCATTGACAAGTGAGTTTTGTGCAGAATTTTCCAGCTGATGAAACCATCTTTTTTGACACCCCATTAGATGGGTAGAGAGGAGCTGGTCATAAGCTAACTCCAAAAATATTTTCTTCTGACTTCTTCACCTTCAAATGATTCCTTCCCTTCTTTAAACACGTTGAAATATTTTTGAACTGTTCCTGTTCAGGAAATGCAATCTTTTGAATTCCTACCAACCTGAAGGTTTTGTTTCAAAAGAGGCTACGCTGGTTTGTCCTTATTTTCTTTAGTTCATGATGTATAGATAGAGTCTCCACCACAGAGGTATTAACTGTAACACCATCATGTACATATTTCATCTACACAGAGAGTCCTGGTCCAGGATGGGACTCTTGCAACAGAATCTTTGCTTTGCTTGTTGTCATTTTCTTCCACTTAACGAGTGAGAAAAATATGCTTTCTGAATGATTCAAATTAAAACCTTAACGCCGGGGTGCCTGGGTGGCTCAGTCAGTTAAGCAGCTGCCTTCGGCTCGGGTCATGATCTGGGGTCCTGGGATCAAGCCCCACGTCCGGCTCCCTGCTCAGGGGAGAGCCTGCTTCTCCCTCTCCCTCTGCCTGCCACTCTGCCTACTTGTGCTTTCTCTCTGTCTGTCAAATAAATAGATAAAATCTTAAAAAAAAAAAAAAACCTTAATGCCCTCTATCACTTTCCAGATATATTTCAGGTTAAAGTTTTTTTTAACTTAAAAAAATTAAAGTTTTTGGTATTTTACCAACAAAGTAGCACTATTTTGGCAAAAAAAGATTGCACAGAAATTCAAAATGCCAGACACCCACCACAATTATAAGTCAATACATATTCGTTGGGTAAATTTGATAAGAACTTAACCCTTCATTAGTCTGGTACTTTGACCCTTATACAGTGTTACTTCAATTTCACAAGGGAAGAGAGAGAGGGTCCAAGAAATTAGGGAATGCACCCAGGGTCATAGAGCCAGAAAATGATGCACTTGACGTCTGTGCCCAGCTCGGTTTTCTGCCTCCAAGGACATTTTTCCTCCGCATGGGTGAGACCTTGCATTAAGTCCCACTGCCTGTTGGAGTAGGTGTTCAGAGTGAGAAGATGACATTATCTTACTAGGGTCCCAGGGGCACAAACACTTGGAAGAGGGGCTTTGGATGGGCTTTAAGGGGCCCCTCCCCATACTCCCTCCTTCCTGCCCTCTATACCCTCCGTCCTCCATGGCTCTGCTACCCAGCTGCTCCAGGTGGTCAACACTGCAGCCCTCTGACCCAGAGGTTGATGGTGGGGACCCAGGGTCTCTCTGATCGCTGTTGGTCTTTCAAACGTCTCAGATGGAACATCTCAACAGCAAGCCTTCCTTTTGCTAATAATGATTTCCCTTGTGGCATAACTGATGAGTTATTATGCCAGTAACCACACAGACAGACAGACAGACAGGCAGACACACACACATTCTAGGGGTGGGGGTGGCAGGGAAGAAGGGGAGTGAACCCTGTCCTGCCTCATGGTGACCTTCCCAGTGACCATCCTTTCCTTCTTTCTCACTGGGCTTCCGTAGTTGGCACATGCCAGGTGGGACTAAATCAAGCTCCGAAGATTTTCCCCTCTACATTTATTTTGGCAGCCAGCCCATCTCAGCATATTACAGGATTTAAATGGGAAGGCGACAGGCGTCTAATACTGGTTATTGTTTTAAGAGAGAATGTATTTCATGTAAGTGATATCTTCCATGATAACAGCATTGGCCAAGCAGACTGGAAAACCACATTTCTTTTTTCTTTTTTTATTATTATGTTCAGTTAGCCACTGAATAGTACATAGTTTTTGATGTAGTGTTCAGTGATTCATTAGTTGCGTGTAACACCCAGTACTCATCACAGCACGTGCCCTCCTCAACACCCATCACCCCGTTACCCCCTCCCCCAGCCCGCCTCCTCTCTGAAACCCCCAGATTGTTTCTTGGGGTCCATGGTCTCTCATGGTTCATCTTCCTCTCTGATTTCCCCCCTTCAGATTTCCCTCCCTTCCCCTGCGGTCCTCCGTGCTATTGCTTATGTTCCACATATGAGTGAAAATTACATTTCTTAGGCTGGCTACTACACTTGCATTTACTGGGAGATAGTGCCTGATGCCGCTCCATTCAGTCACTGTTCACTTGGAAGCTGAGCCCTTTCGGTGAGGGGGAAAAAAAAATCTGCGCTCCACATGATTTCACTTTTAAGCCACCTACTTGGATGATTTGAGCCACACCAGCAAGATTGCCCTGTCCAAATTTCAAGCCCTGTATTTGGGTGCCACTGAGTTGACGATTCCAATCCTTGGGTTCAGCATTGTCTTCTCCCGAGGATGTTTGTTTTTTAAAATCTTAACTTTTCTGCAAGGATAAACCCATTAAAGTCGCTAATGTGTTTCTCTGAGAGTTTTCCAAATTGTTTTCCTCTGTTAGAGGGGAGAAGTGGAGGCAACAGGGTGCAAGATTCTGAGAGGGAAGATTTTGTTGATGTGTGGAAATGACTGTGAAAAGGAGATAAGTGAGAGCATGGGGGGAGCTGTCTCCCTGACCTGCCAGGGTGAGTGCCGGCTCTGGGGAAACACTCAGAATACTCTGGGACTTCATTTCCTCTATTCCTGGGGAGTTCTAGTTCTCAACAATGATACCCCATTTTAAAGACGAAGAAACTGGTACTTAGCTCAAGTGAGTTTCTCAAGTTCAACGGTAACTATGCAGAACATTCTGGAACAGAACTCAGATTATTTATTGTCTGTTTCAGTGTTCTCTTCATAATAACACCCTATTTTTCATTATGCTTAATATATGTACAGACATTTTTAAGGATCAAGCACCTCTTGTGTTTGTATGATTTTTTGTTCTTGTTTTTAACTTCTCATGGCTAATTATTCCTTAAAAAAATCTTTAGTCAAGCTTTAAAAAAAGTACTAGAAGAGGGACGGTTGGGTGGCTCAGTCAGTTAAGCGTCTGCCTTCAGCTCAGGTCATGATCCCAGGGTCCTAGAATCGAGGACCCACGTCTGGCTCCTGCTCAGCGGGGAGTCTGCTTCTCCCCCTCCCTCTGCCCCTCTGCCCCCCACCCTCCCACTCATGCGTGTGCTCCCCCCCCAAATAAATAAATAAAATCTTTAGAAAAAATACTAGAAGACCCACTTGCCCAACAATTCTAGTAGAAAGAGGGAGGCGGGATAGTTTTCATTCTTAGTAAAAACATCATCTTTTATATTCTTTATTTTTTAAGTTCAAAATGAATCCAGGAAGCACACAGGTTTAAGAAGGCAAAGTACCCTTTTATCTTTCTCCTAATTTTATCCCCATCAAAATAAATGTTCTATTTTTCTTTCTTTTCTTCTTTCTTCTCCACCATTCAAGCAATCGGCCAAGTTGGTTCTTCATATCTCAGATAAGTGGTGAGATGGAGTATGAAGCAACCAGTAAAGAATTCCTGGTTTGTTTTCAGAGCCCAAGCCTCTGAGAGAACCAGGAATGCTGGCAAAGGCAACAGAAGAAACACTTCTCAGGGGGAAGGTCTGGGGTTGCTTATGGATCCAGGGCAAGCATCCCTTGTCCACAGGTTAGCAGACTCCTGGAGCTGAAGGGACCATGACAGCAAGAGCACTGGTGGCTGGTGGAGCCAGTGTGGACAGGTGGCTGATGACCAGCTTCCTACCCCTGCCCTGCTCTGTTTCCCTGCCTTATATAGGACCTTGGACCGGAGGCCCAACTGGGGGTGGGGAAGCACTTCCAGAAGTCATGTTAAAAGAATATCCTAGCCCCAAACTCAATTGTTCTAGACATATGTCTTTATCTTCTGCAAGCCTACTTAGAGTCACATTTGAGACTGTCTCCATAAGCTGATGGAGAATAGAATATTCTATATTTCGTTAAAGCATACATAGACAAATGAGATCATATTATATATATCTCCTGGTAATTTCCTTTTTACCTTAATAATATACCTCTTTCTGTGACATCAAAGAAATAATTTTTGTTTATCTTTTTTCCAGATATATAATATTAAATGGCATGGATGTTTTTAGTATTTCAGGTTCTCCAGGGGTTGGCAAAATCAGGCATGTGCCTATACAGACAAATTGAATGGCAAGTATGGAGACCCAGAGCAGGATTGGAGAGCCCTCTGCAGGCAGGTGGTCCTCACATTGTGAGGGGTCCAGCTCTGTCTTAGCCCCTCCTTTCCCTGTCCAGCCACTGCACTAATAGTTTAGCAGCAGATGGGAAGGGGGAGCTCCGCAGACCTTGTCACTGCTGCCTGCATTTGGCACAGGGTGCAGGCTGAAATAGCACATCCTTTCTAACTCCCTGGCTCGGCAGTTTTTTGTTTTTGTGATTAATGTCCAGTGCAAAGGTGAGTAATGTAGCAATTCATTGTAGTAATTCGAGTTATGGGGAATATATGGACTCCTTCGCTCAGCATCACCTTCTCCAAGTCCTTGTCACATAAAAAGAATCATTACATTGGGAATACACTGCCATCAGCCACAAGACCAAGCAGAGATACAACTCACGTGCCCCAGCTATCTCCACTGCTAGCAATGCGAGCCCTTCTTTGTAGAACTGGATGATGCTAACCGGACTCAAAGGGTAGAAAAGAAAGCTCTCCATGTCTACTCTTTGGCCCTACCTGTTTTAACTACTATCTAAAAATGACCAGTCAAGTCTAAATGACCCACAAGTCTAAATGACCCTAAATTCGTTTCAATTTTATATTGTATTATTATCACCTCAAAGTGACCTTTGAGCTCCCAGGAGAAGTTTGGGAGTGGGGTGAGGGGAAGAAATCTGGTTGGCCAGCGTAGGAGGGCCTCCCACTCCAATAGGTCCCGGAGAGCATGGCTGCTGTCCCCTTGGGTGGGGGGCAGAACAGGTGAGTAGATGAGATGCAGTTGAGAGCCTTCGTACTGGCTTCCAGATTCAAGGGAAGTGGTAAGATGCCTGCAGGCCTGAGGACCCCAACTCCACCAGCTTTGGAAGTAAGTGATTGCCCACCCCTTGGGGTTTCCATAGCTCTATAGGAAAGGGAGTGGAATGCAGTGAATCTCGATTGCCTGTTCTGTCCTCTGAGACTGCAGTCATGTTGTGCGGGTGTTCATATCAACTGGAAGTATTTCTAAATTCGTTAGCTGGTGGGGTCGGAGACCTTGGGTTCTTCTTTTACTAATGCAAGATAGACGTATCAAAGTTAGAAGGGTAAAAGTGCACTTGGATGGGGTTGAGCAGTATTATCATCTTTACGGAAAAAATGCCCTGCCCGTGGAGAAGGTGCTGGAAGGTAAGGGAAGAGAGGAATGAGCTCAACCCCTATGGATTACCTGCATTTGGCAGGTAAGTCCCTGTTGATGCACTGTGGGTATGTACGTGCCTCCATGTGCATGCATGTTGAGGGACAAGAGGAGCGGGGCAAGCCTCCCTGACCCAGGGCACCTGGTCCCACTGGGATTTCCTGCCACACCCGGGTATCTGTCACTCAGATCTAGTCACCAAACCCACCAAAGCCCTGGAAGGGCACTGAGCAGAGGAGGGAAAGTCTCCTTCCACTAGCCCCTCTCACAGTGCTGGTGCCAGCCACTGCCTGTGCAAATGGACCCCGTGCATCGGATCTTGAGCCCAGGTTATTGTTCCCAGAGATGTGTGAACAACAGTACCTAGCTCCCAGGAATGACAGCACGTGTTACCTTTAAAAAACCTCTCTTCAATTTTACAGCACCCACATTTCAGGAAGAAACTTTGTGTGCAGTGTCTCTTCTGCTCTGCTGCCCCGCTCCCCAAGCCACATCGAGGCTCCATCCATCTAGCGTGGTCTGATTGAAAATTCAATTCAACTCACTTCAGATATGCATTGAGCACCTTTATGTTGGCAGCAAAGTGGTAAAAGCCATAGGGGATACAAAATAAGTATAAAGCACATTTTTTGTCTTCAAAAAAAGTCTGCTGTGCTATAGGGAACAACATGGAGAAACAACAAGAGACCAACATGAGACAATATATTTACTCATCAGAATGTGTTGTTCTGACATTAAGTGCATTGGATGTTCCAGAAAAAGAGATCTCAGGGAGGGCCAGACTTGTCAGGGCAGAAAGGCATCTTGGAGGGGCTGGGAGCTGGTTTGGGGCTTTAAAGGATTGGGAGTGTTCAAATATGTAGCCAGATCACATGCAAAATTTTTCCTGTTATTTCAGGTTTTCTACTGAAGCCTTCAAGCTGAAAATAACATAACCTAATTACTTGCACTGTCTAAGAGCTCATGAAAGAGCTGTCAGCCAGGGCTTACTTAGAGGTGGCCTGGATGTCCTACAGTCCTCACTGGCCGCTCCCCAGTTCTGTGCCCCTCACGCCCTCCTACCAGTTTATAAAAGCAGATTATAAATGTGAGAGGAGGTCCTTACTGGGTTTTTTAGTAGTAGGTGGTCTGCCTGGTACGAATGGGGGATGTTTTCTCTCCTCTCCATTTGGAAGAGGGTAGGGTTGTCCTCACCTCCCCTAAGACAAGAGAGAAGAGAGCCTGGTGCCCACTACTGGGCTTGATGCTTGCTGAGGAGTTGAAGCCGTAGGCCCATTCTGGGGCTGTTCCTGGCACAGAGCACAGTGGGGGAGGTCTTGGGAGAACTTGGCACAGGTCCCCGGATGAGAGAAGGTATTGTGAGCATAAAGACTGGTACCCACTTCTGGCAGGGGAAACTTGGAAGGAGGGGGAGGAGGGGAGCAGCCTGTGATGTCAGAGCTGGGGGCTGCCTGCGTTCCCACCACATGGTCTGCCAAGGATTGGTCAGTGTCCTGTGGACCCAGTGGGTGCTGTGGAAGAATATAGAAGCAGATTGAAGAGGGTGGCCTCCTGGGGGAAGACTCCGAGCCATGCAAAGCTATGGGGTGTATGAATGAGAATAGGCGAGGGGAGACATATTCCAGGAAGGTGGTGAGGAGCTCATCCTTCTTGTTCAGCAATCATGCAGCATGGAGGTCCCCTGGGAGAACTCCCCAAACCCACATGTGGCCCCAGTGTGGAATACCTGTCACATCAAGGCTGTTGCTGGTAAAGGGGAACAGCACGAGTTATGGAAGAGGGGCTCTTTTCCTCATGCTTTTCCAGCCCTTGAGGAGGAAGGGAGCCCAGGTAGAGGGAGATGGAGAGTGGGGAGAAGGAGTGCGGGGACCGACCAGGCTCTTTCTCTCTCTGTGCTACGGGTCAGGCCCCCAACTGGGAGAAGGGGAAAGCCTTTACATCGCATGGGAGACTAGATTTGATTCTTCCTGGGCAGGACTTCCTAGCTCCTGAAAGGTGAGTCTCAATGGTCCAAATGAGACTCTTCTTTATAACTGATAGCACTGAACAGCCCTGAGAGCTGTTGTCCTAAGATGCTATCAGGGGGCAGGCAGGGAGAGGACCCAGAGTTCTACTGAAGGGCGTCTGCCCCTGGCACCCCCAGGAGGGCCAGCGAACTGATTTCAGAGAGACAGGAGCACCAGGAAGGGCAGTTCAGGAAAACACAGGACCCAAGTGGGAGCCATGGGTGGGGTGGGCCTGGAGTGTTGGGGGGTCTCGGTGATTTTGTCTGGTTCGAGGGGAGGGGACAGCAGAGACTCACTATGGGAGACTTGAGATAGGACTTCCAACATTTTTGAGAGGATTGGCAGCAGGAGGGGCTAAAGCAAACAAACAAACAAACAAAAGGAATATCCCACTTCTCAAGCAGGTTTCCTGGGAAAGGCTCATTCTCCACAAAACCACCTCCTCCTTCTTTCCTGAGCGTTTCTAGCCACCAGCCAACATTTCTCCCCAGTGCACACTAGTTGGTTTGTTGTTGCCACGTGGGTTTGAGAGTCTGTCTTCTTGTAATATTCTCATTTACCCATTTGGAAACAGAGGCCCAACTGAGGGGGGTTCCTGGAAGGAGGGACGCTCCATGCCTTTCTTTTCCAATTCCCACAGGGGCAGGAAGACCCACTGAGCCTGCACTTGTGTGACTGGATTTAAGTCAACTTGGACCCAGAGATGAAAGTTTAATTTCTTGTTTTATAAAATGAATGAGGAACAAGCAGGAGACAGGAGGCGTTTTGGTTTGTGGGGCATTGGAAGAAGCGACCCACCATGGTTTCCTGAAGAGTGGATTTCCAGAGGGTTTTAATTATGATCACCGAGCTATAGCTTGGAGAGACACGGCTGCTCAAGTAGGTAGCTGTCTGATTTCTACTGCTGTCTGGCTGGCTTGCCTGGCCTCCTTAGCAGTCCACAATTTAGTCTACACTCTTGGGGGGCAAGAGAGGCCTTGTTATTATAAACCAAATTTATTCTGACTTTGAGCTTTAACTCTCTAGAGGGTAAGAAATTAGGTCTCAATCGTGTTTGGAAGGATGCTCCATTTCCATGCATGCACAGAAGGATCTGGGCAGTGGTTTTGGCAGAAAGGCCTCTGGTCTCTAGCCTATCGTTGTGATAGCTATGATTCTCATTGTTCAAACTCACATGGTTTATTGGAAGTTGATTGGCTTTACTGCTTCCCTGTCAAGCAGTGGCATGCCATCTTTAGCTACCGTTCCCACGGTCACCTCTCTTAATATTCTGTCTCCCCAGCATCCCTGAGCCAACTCCAGTATCTCTCCTTAAGGGGCTGCAAAAACTTATCTCCTTTGAAAGGCTCTTTTGGAAAGAGCTACCAGCTGCTTTTGATATGGCTGCTCCCACATGCCCAGCCTAGCCCCATCCACTGCTCTGGGACCACGCAGCCTAACTGCTTCACCGAGTCATGGGTTTGGACACAAAAGTCTGGATGGAGGAAGAGAGTCCCTCTCCCCGCACCCCCCACCCCCAACACAAAAGCACACAAGAAAAGGCAACACCAGGCCTGGCTCCTTTTTTGTATTTGCTGGAGAGTGGAGAAGGAAAATACCTAGAGTTATAAGTAAGAAACCACAAATACATTATCCTGTCACATCTGTCTCATCTTTAGAGTGAATAAGCTAAGGCAATTCCCTCAGAGACTTGCTTTAGCTGTCCCTGAGTGCTGTCAGCAGCTAATGTTCTTAGCAAAGAAGGTATGAGTGCAGTGGTCCTATGGAGCGGTCTGGGTTGAGCTGAGTCCAAACATCAACCATCAGCCTTCACTTCCATGGCCCACCTGTGGGTTGCTTCTCAAAATATATGAGAGAATTTGACCATGACACCTTACGCACTGTCAAAGACAAAAACCAAACAAGTAAGGAAGTTGATTTTATTCAGCCTGTTGCAATAGGGAAAGTACCCCAGATCTGAAGCTCAGGATGTCTTAGGAGAGTGGATTTGCCTTAGACTTTTACAGGGAGGGGTAAGCACATGGCAGATGGGATGATTTATAATTAAGGTTGTATTTTAAATAGGGGAAGCTTCAGTCAGCACAAGAAATGTTTTTCCCCTGTGGCTAGCTAGTTTCCAGGAAACAAACATTTTGAATCATTCATGAAATAAAGAATGGGAAATTGGAGGGGAATCTGGGTGGCTCAGTCGGTTGAGCGGTTGAGCGTCTGACTCTTGATTTCAGCTCAGGTCATGATCTCAGGATTGTGAGATGAAGCCCTGTGTCCAGCTCCATGCTGGGCGTGCAGCCTGCTTGAGAGTCTGTCTCTCCCTCTTGCTCTGACTGCTCCCCCCAGTCCTGCTCACTCACCTGCTCTCTCTCTAAAAAAAAAGAAAGGAAAAAAAGAGAAAAGAATGGGAAGTTGGAGGGTCTAGGTTGAATGGTGTCCCCCTAAAAGATGTTGAGGTCCAAACCCCCAGTATTTGTGAATGTGTCTTATTTGTAAATGGGGTCTTTGCTGAATGTAATCAGGTTAGGATGAGGTCATAGGGTGGGCCCTAATCTTCGAGCCAAGTAATGCCAAAGATTGATGGCAACACTAGAAGCTAAGAGAAAGGCATGGAATGGGAGGTTCCCTATAGTCTTGAGAGAACATGGCCCTACCAATCCCTTGATTTCAGGCTTCTAGCCTTCAGAACTGTGAGACAAAATTTTTCTGTTGTTTTAAGCCACCTAGATGTGTTTCTTTGTTATGGCTACCCTAGGAAACTAATACAGTCTGTGCCTGGTAAAAGGGGAAAAGTATGTGTTCAGTCTTGTCAAAGGTAAACAAGGGCAGCATCATGGTCTTATGGGAGTCATGATAAAGTGTGTCTTGCATAAGTCATGTGCAGAGGACATTTTTGTGAAGCCATTTCGGGAACACAAAAGGGTGGGGGGGTTTCTTATCCTCACTG
Source organism: Neomonachus schauinslandi (assembly GCF_002201575.2). NCBI lineage: Eukaryota > Metazoa > Chordata > Mammalia > Carnivora > Phocidae > Neomonachus > Neomonachus schauinslandi. The sequence continues at coordinate 97,058,811 of NC_058405.1, read as the reverse complement.
GGAACACAGGGCTCAGTGTTGTGAACCCACTTAAAACCCATAAATGGATTTCCATTCCTACCAGTTAAATTCCAACCTTCCTAGTCTTGATACCCAAGGGTGGGGCCTCCAAACCCCACCGGCCTTGTCTGCCTTGCTTGTTACTCTTGCACTATCCACATGCCTCCCTGTGTGGTTCCACAAACACACCTGGTGGTTCACTGATGTGTCTTTGTTAGTGTCATTACTTTTGCCTGGAACATGCCCTGCCTCTCTTCTTTCTCTCCTTTGGTTTCACTCAGCTTCTATATCCATTTCCCTGAGGAACCTACCCTCACACCTGTTTCCAGGTCTCTCTGGGATTTAATGGAAGCCAGGGCTCACCTCTGCAGAACACTCTCCACCCTGGATTGGAGTCAGGTGCTCCCATTGCTGTCTCTCCTGCTGGGCTGTAGGTTCCCTGCACGCTCTGCTTCTCTATCTTGCTGCAAAGCTCACTGCTTGGTACAGAGAAGGTGATAAATAAGTATTTGTTGAGCTAAAATGAACTCTGTCTCCTTCAGACACCTCTCCCTGACCCTTGGAAATGTTTCCTCTTCAACATGTCATGTTACTATTATTTTTTTTTCCCTGAGAGCCCCTTCGCTTCTAAGTTCAGCCCTAGCAGAGAGGTGAGGTCTGTATTTTCAGGTTTCATTGCTTTCTCCATAGAAGCATTCCATTTAACAGTTATAGTATTCCAGCTACAACCAGAAAAAAAAAATCCTCTTTCTTTGCATAGGCTTAAAAGAATATTTTTATCTCATCACAAAAGTATTGCATGCTCATTGCAAAATAAAGTTTGGAAAAATATAGAAAAGCAAAGAAATCCCAAAACATGAAATCATCTATCATTCCACAACCCAGAATTAACTATGTATTGATGTCATATCTCCAAACAAAGTGATTTTCATGTTGTACATTCTATATTGTAATCTGATTTTTTTTTACTTAACATTTCGAGATCAATCTTCCACATTAATAAATACTCATTTTTGTGAAAAGCACAAATGTTTTTCAGGAAGGAACTTTTCCATCTAGAGACAATTTCACTCTTCTGGTGAGAAAATCCCTTCCCCGCCTTTTTGAGGACGAACATATTTGGCTAAAAATCCCCCACAAGTTTGGAAATGTTAGAAGTATCTCTCTTGGAAGGTGATATTGAGATTGGTTGCTAAAAATAATAACTAAATTAAAAAATAAAATGAAGAAATGTCTAATGTAGAAACATAGTTTCTCTTTCAGTTCCAATGACTGTCTTTTTAATGTACTCCTGTATGTTAGGAACCTAGAAGTGTATACCTGTGGCTATGCAAGAAGGCACCCATCATTTCCCCAATCAACTTCACCACTGTCATCATCATCATCACCAACATCATCTGCATGAGCATCATCTTCACTGTTGTCTCCAGCATCATCACCACCATCACCACCACCAGCATCTCCTTCACTATTATCACCATCATCTTCATCACCACTACCACCATCAGCAGCATCACCATCATCAACTACCAACATCACCCTCACCACCATCACCATCATCATCACCACTACCAGCATCATCTTCACCGTCATCATCACCACTACCACCACCAGCATCAACATCACCACTATCACATCATCACCATCACCACCCTCTTCACCATTATCACCATCATCTTCATCACCACTGCCCTCAGCAGCATCACCATCATCAACCACCAGCATCTTCTTCACCACAATCACCATTATCACCATCACTATCATCACTGTCACCATCATCATCATCACCATCACCACCACTACCATCTCTTTCTTGTCCTCTCTTCCTCTTCCCCCTGCTCCTCCTCCCCCTCTCCTTTTCCTTCTTCTCCCCTCCTCCTCATTCTATTCCTTCATTATTTTCATCATCATTCTCATTCCCATTTCAACGTGCATCATTTAGAGATCTGGGAGTTATATGAATACTGAGGTATACGAGAGCAGGAGAGATGATGTTAAAAATTGCTGGAATACATTTAGAATTTTTTCCTAAACTATTTTAATCTCCAGGGCTGATTTAATTCTCTGATGTGGAAACATGACCTGTGAGATAATCTTGATGTAACAGCTTTCCTTTCAGTCTGATCAATTTTTAAAAAAATTTCCAAAATAGCATTAATAAAGACAAGTCAGAGATAGTATATTTTACTCATCTGCATTTATATTTATCTAACTCACACACCTGCTTAATGTGTAAAGGTCAGGCTTTTAGACAGAAATCTCACGTGGATCTCCCTGAATTATGTAGAAGTTTACCTGGCTGGATAATTTGTATGACTTTTTACAGAAACTATAGTGAATGCATTCCAAGTCATAATATACAAATTGGCGTTTGTATTTTCTCCTCTGAAGAGGGCAGTGACCCTGAGAAAGATGTCAGTACTGATACCACAGAGCAGACCCCACGTAAGAGCACCTGGTGTCTCCAGTGATTGAAATGATATATTAATGAGCTCTTATTCTCAGTGACATTTTACCAGGAACCAATTAACTGTAGTAATTACATGTCTTCCATTGCGTGCTCTGAAATGTGAAGTGCACGGGTGTTGGGTTGCTGTGTTTGTTGAACATTTTTTTTCCATGTGACAATCCTTTAAGCGTTAAAACTTTGAGTCATTTATTATGTTTCCCTTGCCTTCTGGATGTTGCAGAATGAAGGAAAACCTTGCAAAGGATGAGTTTATAACCACACAGATACTGGTGCATATAAATGAGCATAGCCCAATACTAGAAAGCCTCACCAACGCTGTGCTTTAAGGGTGGCAGAAAATATAAAGGGGAGAGGGCACATGGCTAAAAACAGAAAGAGTTCACCCTATATGTTAAAAAAAAAAAAAGAAGAAGAAGAAGATAGCAGGAAGGGAAAAATGAAGGGGGGGAGATCGGAGGGGGAGACGAACCATGAGAGACTATGGACTCTGAGAAGCAAACTGAGGGTTCCAGAGGGGAGGGGGGTGGGGGGATGGGTTAGCCTGGTGATGGGTATTAAGGAGGGCACGTATTGAATGGAGCACTGGGTGTTATACGCAAACAATGAATCATGGAACACTACATCAAAAACTAATGATGTAATGTATGGTGATTAACATAGCATAATAAAATAAAATTAAAATAAATAAAAAAATAAAAAACAAACTGAGGTTTCTAGAGGGGAGGGGGTGGAGATGGGGGTTCGCCTGGTGATGGGTATTAAAGAGGGCACGTACTGCATGGAGCACTGGGTGTTATATGCAAACAATGAATCATGGAACACTACATCAAAAACTAATGATGTATGGTCATTAACATAACATAATTAAAAAAAAAAGCAAAAAACAAAACAAAACAAAGAGTTCAAACTTCAAAATAAAAACCAGATAGATGGCTTAGGGAAGCAGAGATTGAATAAGGGGCTCTGGTTAGTTGACTTCTAGATAATGGGGTGAGGGCTGGTAAATGGAAAACTTTTTTTTGTTTGTTTTAAAACTGTTGAAAAAATTTCAGAAATACTGCAGTTTGGATTTCTAAAGTAAATAATCCTTTAATACTTCACTTCCCTCACTATAAAATTTGGATAATGATTGTATTTGCCTATGAAGTTTGTTGTGAAGGTAAGTTAATATATGTACAAGTACTTAGGATGGTACTGGGTAGATTGTAAATGCTCAGTGTCAGTTATTATTGTATTAAATCTATTGAACATAATTTGACATTCTAAAACTTGGAAGTTATGGATGGAGCTGCACACTCAACTTTTAAAAAATAGCGTATAGTGTTTATAAGATATAACATATAATTGGGTAAAAATGAAAATAGTACACAGTAATGAAAAAGCACAAGAAACTAAAACTAGCTCAGATCTCACACATTCAAAGATAACCACTGTTAAAATGTTTTGGGAAATCCTCAATGTCTCTACAAATAAATATGAATATATTCACAGGTAAATACACCTAATTTTATACTTTTGAATCATAATATGTTCTTCTGTAAGTGACCTCTATCACTTACACAGTGTGTCCCGGATGTTTTTTAATCAATCAATATGACTTCCATCATCATTTTTAGTGGATGTATAATATTATGGAGCATATATATCATAAATCATTGACTAGCCCCCCTCATGATGAATATTTGAATTGTTTTCTTTATTTTTTTTGATATTATATAATTTCTTGTATTGTAAATTCAGAAGTATAAGATAGTGGGTCAAATGGTTATACATTTTATATTTTGAATCATATTTTTGCATTGCTCTTCTAAAATGGTAAAGCTAATTTATACTCAACGTGGGTAAGATTTGCTAGGCAGAAGTTAAGAGGTTGATGTCAGGGAAGAAGGATATTTTAAATAGAAGTGACAATGTGAGCAAAAAGGGAGAATGTGAAACTATTCACTGTATTTGGGGCAACTTCCCCCCTTTACTTGATCTTGCTATTTTTCACTCCACATTTTGTGGAACTCTGTATCTTATATCAGCTGGTATAGGTGATGGTCATTCTTCTAAAAGGTATGGTGTGGGTAAACCCTGATTTATTCGATTATTTTAAAAAATTTGTATATTTATTTTTATTTAATTTTTAAAAAAATATTTTATTTATTTATCTGGCAGAGAGAGAGAGAGAGATTGAGAAAGAAGGCACAAGCAGGGGGAGTGGCAGGTGGAGGGGAGAAGCAGGCTCTCTGCTGAGCAAGGAGCCCAATGCAGGACTCGATCCCAGCACCACGGGATCATGACCTGAGCTGAAGGCAGATGCTTAACTGACTTAGCCACCCAGGTACCCCTTATTTAATTTTTTAATCTTTATTGGTTAGTTACTTTTTTTATATCAGTGTTTACTACTATGAACAATACTGTAACAAACGGTCTTTAAGTTCGGGTGGTTTTATTTATTTTTGTGGAAAAACTCTAGGACTGGGTTTGCTGAATTGAAGAGTACATATACTTTAAATTTTAATCCATATTTTAATCAGCGTTTCCAGATTCGTTTCTCAAGAGGCTGTAACATTTCACACTTCTACCTGAAAGTACAGTTTCTCCACATCTCAACCTGTAATAAGTATGTTCCTTCTAAATTTATGCCAGTTTAATGGGCATAGCATAATTTTGATTTGCATTTCTTTGGTTACTGGGGAATTGGAGAACCATGCACATGCTTTTGGCCCATATGGATTTGCTTATCTGTGAATGAGACAAAGGCCTTATTTCTTTTGTTCTTTCTTTTCACTCCTACCTTAAAATTAAAAAACAAACACTTTTCAAAGTAACACATGTACATAGCAAAAAATAAATAATACAGAAGCGTTTATAATGAAAGCAATAACCACTTGTCCTATCCTTCCTCACTCTTATTCCTAATCCTCCAAGTCAGGCCACAGAATCCACATTAGCTTATTTAAGCAGTAAGTGATTTATATCAGGGTAATATGCAGTTTACAGAATTTCTACCTTCTTCAGAGAAGTTGTGGCAGAGCCAGGAATGAACATTTTATCCTGGAGAAACCCCCAAGAGCACGATGGGAAGTTTGGGCAGAAATACGTTTGCTTGGCAGCCTGCTGCTCAGCACCTATGATGTTAGGAAAGGGGAGCAGGATTTGTCCTCACCTGACTCAGGATACACCATGTCACCTCCTGTGGGCAGCTAGCTACTGAGAGCAGGGGAGGGGGAGCTTCTGACTTTCCGGTCTCCGTAGCACCCGGGCTCACAGGAAGGGGGTTAGCATGGGTGTTGGGTGAGCTACCGGCAGTGTCTGCCCTAGCTATATTCCTGTCTGTCTATCCGTTCCTTGTTTATTTTGTGGCAGTAACTCCCAGGGACGTTACAATAAAAATGCAACTTGCCGAATGCCTCTCCTGAGCAAACTTCCTGAAACCTGTCAGAAAATGTATTGATTTCTTCCCTTGTCACCATGGACCATTTGTCTGAAGATTTGAATTTTAGATTCAATATTATAATTTTCGGCAGGGCTTTGAAATCATGGCTCATTGTCTTCTAAATAATGTTGCTATTGAGAACTGAGATTTGCATTCCCTTGTAGGTGAGGCATTTTGTTTGTTTAGTTGGTTGGTTTAAAAAAAAAAATTTTTTTTTAATCTCTGTGGAGACTTTTGTGTCTTTTCTCTCATTGTGGTGGTCTATAATTTTGTGAAGATGTATGCTCAGCCCTCATTTGGCTCTCTCAAAAGAATTATCTGGCTCTTCAGTTCGGGAAAATTTTTGTTGATTATTTATGCTCCTTAATTTATTTTTCTGTTTTGTTTTTTTTTCTTCTCCTCCTAAAACTGTTGTTAGATAGATGTTGGGTCTTCTGGATTTATCTTCCGTCTCATTCATATTCTCTACCTTTGTCTCTTTGCCTTAGGGTCTGAAGTTGTTCTCAACTTTAGGCTACCGGTTGTATTTTTGTCCTACAAATCACTATCTTATTTTCCAAGAATCTTTATAGAATTTCTCCCTTTTCATGGTAGACTATTCTGTTTTTTTTTTTTTCTTTTTTTTTTTGGAGGGGGAGGGGGAGGTAGGAAGAGGGGGGGGGGGGGGGGGGGGGGGTTGGGTGTGTGTTGTGGGGGGGGGGGGGGGGGGGGGAGGGGCAGAGAGAGAGAATCTTAAGCAGACTTCATGCCCAGCACTGAGCCTGACTCAGGGCTCGATCTCAGGACCCTGAGATCATGACCTGAGCCGAAATCAAGAGTTGGATGCTTAACTGACTGAGCCACCCAGGTGTCCTAACTACTCTTGTTTAACGAATGTAAAACCTTTAAAATCTTTGTGAGGATACTAATCAGAAACTTTCAATCCCCCCCCACCTTTCCTCTGACATTAGTTGTTCTGTGTGTTTTTCTTGATCTTTCTCTTTTGTGAGGGAACCCAGACCTTCCCCTGCAGACTGATTTTTTTGGAGAATGTCTATCCAGCTTTATTCTGGGGGCAAACATTTCAGTGTTACCAGTTGTCCTGATTGCAGTGTGTGGCACCAACTTGTGTAGCTGCTTGGAACTATCTCGTATATAAAGCCTTATTTCTTGTCCTGCTTCTCACTGCACTCTATATCTCCTTATCCATGTGCTAGGCAGAATAATGGCCCCCAAAGATGTCCAATCTTCATCTCTGGACCTTCTGAATACGCTGCCTTACCTAGCAATAGGGACTTTGCAATGTGATTAAGGATCTTGTGATGGGGAGAGTAGCGTGGATTATCCAGGTGGCTCAAATAATCACAAAGGTTCTTCTAAGAGGTAGGCTGCAAGGTCAGAGTCAGAGGAGATGTGACAATGGGAGCTTTGGTGGGGGGCTTGGCTACAAGCCAGGGAATGTGGACAGCCTCTAGAAGCTAGCAAACACACAGAAACAGATTTTCCCCGAGGATCTCCAGAAGGAACACAGCTTTTGGTTTTAGCTCTGTAAGACCCATTTCAGACTTCGGAAATTGCTCCTGAAGTGCAAGATAAGATAATTGGTGTTGGTTTAAGCCACTTCATTTGTGGTAATTTGCATACTCCAAGTCATGGGAGGGTACGCCTACCTCCCACACCACGGACTTTGTTCCTCGGCATATTCTGGCTGTGGCCTCGTCCATCTATTTATGGACCAAAACAACCTCATTGCCTTTTTAATTTCTGGAAGGTTATAGCATTTCTGATTGGGCAGTGGTCCACCCCTCCCTATTCCTAGTGCTGCCATGAGATGGTTTTCTTTTCTGTTTCTTTACAGCCATACAGTTGGTTTGAGAAGGATGAAAAACGGTTATCAGGGTGCTCTTGGAATCAGTGACACGCCAGTGAATACTTGGGTTTACAGAATGCGTCCAAAGCCTTATTATTTTAAAGTCACAGCTGTCAAAGATGACCCATCAAAAGGAATTCTTCTGGCTCTTCCTCCGGCTCCCTGAAGCCTCACTTTGGTTCCACACAGGCATTTGCGAGACAGCTGGTAGAGATTAGCAGTGCAGGCTCTGTAAATTATGCAGAGTGTTTCTTCACAGAAAGATAACTGGAGTGCAGCTGCAACCCGGCCTCCTAAGCACCAGGCTCCAAGCCACAGAGCCAGCCATGCAGCCATCTGATGCGAATTCCAGCCAGGTACCGCTTCACTCTGGGCCTTGGGCCGGCCCTGCGATGAGAAACACTGCTTTTCTCCAGGAACCTTTGGGAAAGTACTCCGAAGTTGCGCGGGCCTGCCTGGGAGCCTGTATTCTGGAGCGGTGATTGCTGTCTCTTGGTCTGCTCCTGCAGGCACCAACCTTATTTCCTTGTTAATGCTCATTACTTGACTACTGAGTTCAGTTCTCCCATTTCTTCAGGTTCTGCAACTTCCTTGTGCTTCTTGGAGAGAAGTCATGTATCTAGTGGGTTGGCGGCCTTGACATTAAAGAGGGAGAAACTTCGATGTTCCCCCTAGCATGGGCACAGTGACAAAACACAGCAGTTGCTTCACCAGCCCTGTCTCAGACATGGAAGGTAAAATGTCACTTTAATAATTTTATTGTTTGGCTATTTCTGTCATTGGAGGAATAGTAGAAAGTGTCCAGGTTGTAGAAGACAGGTCTGAGTTTAAAATTCAGCTCTGCTGCTCCCTAGCCATGTGATTGTGGGTACACTTCTTAAACCTCCATAAATCTCAGTTTTTTCCCTTTCAGTTAAAAAGGTGGATAAAGGGGGTACCTGGGTGGCTCAGTTGGTTAGGCATCTGCCTTGGGCTCGGGTCATGATTCCAGGTCCTGGGTCGGGCTTCCCGTTCTGCGGGGAGTCTGCTTCTCCCTCTCCCTCTGCCCCTCCCCTGCTCCTGCTCTCTCTCTCTCTCTCTCAGATGAATAAATAAAATCTTAAAAAAAAGGTGGAGGGGCGCCTGGGTGGGTCAGTTGGTTAAGCGACTGCCTCCCGCTCGGGTCATGATCCGGGAGTCCGGGGATCGAGTCCCACATGGGGCTCCCTGCTCGGCGGGGAGTCTGCTTCTCCCTCTGACCCTCCCCCTCTCATGTGCTCTCTCTCAAATAAATAAATAAAATCTTTTAAAAAAAAAAAGGTGGATAACATTTATAACATAGTCCTGTTGTGAAGATTAAATGAAATAATGAACCAATGGTTGTTAGCACATAAATATTCATCCCTTGTCTGTCTACTGTAAGGGCTAGCAGTGTATTTGTGGATGCTAGCAAGAGCTAATGGTTCTCACATGCTTTTTATGGCATTTATTTTTTTTTCTGATTATGAACATTATAAATGTAAGCTTATGTAGAGAATTTGAAAAAAAAAACAGCAAAAATTATAAACAGAACTCTCACTATCAATCTCACCCTCTAGAGATAACTGCTATTAGCATTTTGGTATTTTTCCCACTGTTTTTATAAATAATGATAGAGCGGTTGTTTATTTTGCATGTAAAGCCGTAACCTGCTTTTCTCACTTACATGGACACTTATCTTCTCGAGAGAGGGATTTCCTCTTTCAGCAGCAGTGGGTGTCTAGACTAGGTGAGATTTGGTACAAGGAAGATGAGATAGGACTGGGGGAGAAGCCAGAGACAGGAGGCAGCTTGGTCCTGTAAAGGGCAATATTTTAAGGTGGTGAAGTGTGATGAGTTGGTTTGGCAATCGATAACGTAATTGCGCTTGTGTTTCAAGATGGCATGTTTGGGAGTTTGAGAGGCTTAGTATAAGGGCTTGCTTGGGCCTGGCTGGACCTCATGCTCGGCAGGCCAAAGACAGCACCCTCATTCCGAGCTGAGAAGTCACCTTCATCAAGCTTCCTCCTGTCTGTACCTCTTCCTATGCTTTGTAGAGGATGTGTCATTTTGGATCTGAGCAACCATGCTGCTGTAAGATGCATGTATCAAGCCTCGACGCAGGCATCTGCAGGAACAGGACAAGGACCTAGCATGTGACTGGCAATGCGTGCTTTTAGAGGCAAAGTCCAGGGGCCCAAAGGCAGTTACTAGAAAATGCCATTTAGTGACCAGGTTCCTCTCAGGAATCCGTAATGAGGCTCAAAGGGCTCTCTGTGTATCTTCTAGAATTCTGTGTACATATATTTTTCTAGGAAAATAAGATTTATACGGGAGTCTGTGCCCTCCTCCCAATTATTAAGAGCTATTGATCTCAAGGAAGAGGCAGAGTGCATATTCTGTAAGCAGTCTCCTGGGAAAAAATGATTTTTTATTATTGAGCTTTAGGTAAGGACCAAAGAACAGAGAACCTGAAGTTACGTTCTTTGGCAAGAATCTGCAATGCAAATATTCAGTATTGCCAAATAAGGGAAGACTCATGTGCTTTTATGTCTATAATTATGCCTTCCTTCCTTCCATTTATCTATCCTCTAGCTCTTTAGATCTAATATCTGTTGAGAGACTGGTTTGGCTTTAGACAGACTTGTAAGTTATTTATCTTTTTATTGCTTTCTTCATCACCTACATAAAATTGGGATAGCTTTTTACCTCCTAAGGATTAAATGAGATAAAACATTTGATGTAAAGTGCTTAGCACAATGCTTAATATATAGTAAGTTCTCATTAAATATTTGTAATTCTAGTGATACTAATTGTTAACTATAGATATATTATAGCTTTCAGGCCATTATAGACTCACAGGAAGCTCCTATACTGTCCAGATCTGCTTCTCTTCCTTGGCACTGTGCCATATGTTGGAATACTGAGTGTTAATGATTTCTGTCTCCATCCATGTTTCATTTCTTTAAAAATGAGCTCTTTCTTAAGGTTAACTTGTTAATTGATTGTTTGTATATTAATTACTGATAACACTGAGTTAAAATCTGCCTTTAAGGGAAACTCAATGACTAGAGTTTTGTTGCAGTAACTCTCAGGATAGGTTGTGTTATGCTCCATTAACAAAAGATGTCAAAATCTTAATGACTTGGGGCGTCTGGGTGGCTCAGTTGGTTAAGCATCTGCCTTCGGCTCAGGTCATGATCTCAGGCTCCTGAGATTGAGCCCCACATCGGGCTCCCTGCTCAGCAGGAGGTCTGCTTCTCCTCTCCCTCTATCCCTGCTTGTGTTCCTTCTATCTCTGTCTCTCTCTCTGTCAAATAAATAAATAAAAATCTTAAAAAAAAATCTTAATGACTTGAAACAAGAGAGGTTTATTTTATGCTCCTCCACATGTCTCTCATGAGGTGGTTGTAGGTTCTGGTTATGTATCTTCTCCTTGGTTGGCAAAGCAGCCACCATCTTGAATGGTGCAAGTTACTGTATTATTAGTGGAGAAAAAGCTCTCTGGAAGCTCTCCCAAGCATTTAAATCCTCCAGCCTGGTGATACACGTGACTTTTGATTGCCACTCATTTGCTAGAACCAGTCACTTGACCACACCCAACCAAAGGAGTGGGGGTAAAAAGTATAATCCTACCATGTTCCTTAAAGTTTGGAAAACCAGAAATATTTGATGAATTTATCTATGACTAAAAATGTTGGTACTGACAAGATTTTAGGTCATGTATGGTAATCAGTTTTGAATATGCAGTCTATTTGACCTCCCTCAAGTCATGCTACATGAATGACCACCTCGCACAACTTCCATTAAAAAATGTAAATGCTTTGGAGGCCTGTGGAGATATCCTGGGCTGTTGAAGAAGGAGAAGGAATTGCTTCTCTCCTTTATTCTTCTTAATCACCTTCAGTTTGGGTTGGGTATGTCAGGACTGGTATTGATATGCTAACAGAAAAGTGGTCTTTGGGGCATAATATTCTCCTTGTATGGTATTTGAAATGGCATAAGGAAGAGTCTTTGCTGATAGACATGGAAAGGAGAGGGACTTTTTAGCATCAACCTGGGACAAGCTCTTTTGAAGGGGAGATGTAGAGGATTTCTTTTTCTTCAGGTGATCAAAAGCAATCCTGTGTGGAGTATGAGGAGGTAGCAGTACATCAAGACATTTTGGGTTAATTTTAATCTTACCCATATCCTCTGTGAGCTGAGATTTTTCCATTTCACAAGATACTGCTTTTCATCAATTATCTCTTGAATGTTCATAGTTATCATATGAATTTGGTAGAGATTTTTTGTTTTAGAGATGATAATATTGAGATACATAAAGGAAAAAGAAGGAAAAAAAAAACCCTCAAGATATTTACTGAGCACCTGTTGTGTGCCAGGCACTCTCTGAGACATTTTCATATATATCATTTAATTTTAATCTCTCAATAGCTCTGTAAGTCATGTATTTATTATACTATGAAGAAAACTGAGGCTTAGAACATTGAAATTGGTTGAATTTCAACTGCATTAGAACCAAGTTTCCCTAATTGCTAGCATCTTTTTGGGCCATGCGATCTCTTCTTTTTGGCCTCACTTGGGTTTGCCTCCTTGACACATTCAATTTGACTAAAATGATTAAAGTAACTTCCATCTTTTTTGGTGACGTTATTACTAGAGCATCATAGAGAGGGCTCTGTATTGACAGGATTGAATAGCTGATGTTCTAAACATGCCAGTGAGGGGTTAGGATTTTCTATGCCAGGGAAGCAAGAAAAAAAATCATCAGTGTGTCTGGCCTGATACTCAAACATTATTACATTCATTGGTCTTCTTTTTCCAATTTCAACTGGATTCAATACCCATGACGTTAATAATTTGTCAAAAATTTCCAAGATTCCTATTTATAGATTAACTAGGAGACATATTGGATTCAGCACAATGGTATCAGCAAGAACATTTTTAAAGATCAAGGTGACAAGATTTGTTTACCCAATTTAACTAACACACACACACACACACACACATATACCTATACACACACAGAGCCCTTAGGAATTTATCTGGAGTTTATTGTTCATTATTCAGTAGTCCTTGGGATTTCCTAATTTGGCATCTATGTCTTTTTTTTTTTTAGTTTTATTATGTTATGTTAGTCACCATACACTACATCATTGGTTTTTGATGTGGTGATCCACGATCCATTGTTTTCGTATAACACCCAGTGCTCCATGCAGTACGTGCCCTCCTTAATACCCATCACCGGGCTAACCAATCCCCCCTCCCCCCTCCCCTCTAAAACTATGGACTCTGTTTGTTTATCAGAGTCCATAGTCTCTCATGGTTCATCTCTCCCTCCAATTAACCCCCACCCCATTTTTCCCTTCCTTCTCCTAATGTCCTCCATGCTACTCCTTATGTTCCACAAATAAGTGAAACCATATGATAATTGACTTTCTCTGCTTGACTTATTTCACTTAGCATAATCACCTCCAGTCCCATCCATGTTGATGTAAAAATTGGGTATTCATCCTTTCTGATGGCTGAGTAATATTCCATTGTATATATGGACCACATCTTTATCCATTCATCTGTTGAAGGGCATCTCGGCTCTTTCCACAGTTTGGCTATTGCGGACATTGCTGCTATGAACATTGGGGTGCATATGGCCCTTCTTTTCCCTACATCTGTGTCTTTGGGGTAAATACCCAGGAGTGCAATTGCTGGGTCATAGGGTAGCTCTATTTTTAAATTTTTGAGGCACCTCCACACTGTTTTCCAAAGTGGCTGTACCAATTTGTATTCCCACCAACAGTGTAAGAGGGTTCCCCTTTCTCCACAACCTCTCCAACATTTGTTGTTTCTTTCCCTGTCCATTTTTGCCATTCTCACTGGTGTTAGGTGGTATCTCAATGTGGTTTTGATTTGGATTTCCCTGATGGCTAATGATGAACATTTTTTCATGTGTCTGTTAGCCATTTGTATGTCTTCTTCAGAGAAGTGTCTTTTCATATCTTCTGCCCACTTTTTGACTTGATTATTTGTTTTTTGGGTGTTGAGTTTGAGAAGTTCTTTATCGATCTTGGATACCAGCCCTTTACCTGTAGTGCCATTTGCAAATATCTTCTCCCATTCTGTGGGTTGCCTCTTTGTTTTGTTGACTGTTTCCTTTGCTGTGCAGAAGCTTTTTATCTTGATGAAGTCCCAAAAGTTCATTTTTGCTTTTGTTTCACTAGCTTTTGGAGATGTATCTTGAAAGAAGGTGCTGTGGGTGATGTCAAAGAGGTTACTGCCTATGTTCTCCTCTAGGATTTTGATGGACTGAGGTCTTTCATCCACTTTGAGTTTATCTTTGTGAATGGTGTTAGAGAATGGTCGAGTTTCATTCTTCTGCATGTGGCTGTCCAATTTTCCCAGCACCATTTATTGAAGAGACTGTCTTTTTTCCATTGCATGTTTTTTCCTGCTTTGTCAAAGATTATTTGACCACAGAGTTGAGGGTCCATATCTGGGTTCTCTATTCTGTTCCATTGGTCTGTATGTCTGTTTTTGTGCCAGTACCATGCTGACTTGGTGATCACAGCTTTGTAATATAGCTTGAAATTGGTCAACGTGATGCCCCCAGCTTTGTTTTTCTTTTTCAACATCTCCTTGGTGATTCGGGGTCTTTTCTGATTCCATACAAATTTTAGGATTGTTTGTTCCAGCACTTTGAAAAATGTCATTGGAATTTTGATCAGGATGGCATTGAAGGTATAGATTGCTCTGGGTAGCATAGACATTTTAACAATGTTTATTCTTCCGATCCATGAGCATGGAATATTTTTCCATCTTTTTGTGTCTTCTTCAATTTCTTTCATGAGTGTTGTGTAGTTCCTAGAGTATAGATCCTTTACCTCTTTGGTTAGGTTTATTCCGAGGTATCTTATAGTTTTTGATGCTATTGTAAATGGAATCATTTCTCTAATTTCTCTTTCTACAGTTGCATTGTTAGTATATAAGAAAGCAACTGATTTCTGTGCATTGATTTTGTATCCTGCCACAGTACTGAATTGCTGTATGAGTTCTAGTAATTTGGGGGTGGAGTCTTTTGGGTTTTCCACATAAAGTATCATGTCGTCTGCGAAAAGAGAGAGTTTGACTTCTTCTTTGCCAATTTGAATACCTTTTATTTCTTTTTGTTGTCTGATTGCTGTTGCTAGGACTTCTAGTACTATGTTGAACAATAGTGGCGAGAGTGGGCACCCTTGATGTGTTCCTGATCTTAAGGGAAAGGCTCTCAGCTTTTCCCCATTGAGGATGATATTCTCTGTGGGTTTTTCATAGATGGATTTTTATGAACTTAAGGAATGTTCCCTCTATCCCTATACTCTGAAGAGTTTTAATCAGGAAATGTTGTATTTTGTCAAATGCTTTTTCTGCATCAATTGAGAGGGCCATATGGTTCTTCTCCCTCCTCTTATTAATGTGTTCTGTCACACTGATTGATTTGAGAATGTTGAACCACGCTTGCATCCCGGGGATAAATCCCACTTGGTCGTGGTGGATGATCCTTTTAATGTATTGTTGTATCCTATTAGCTAGGATTTTGTTGAGGACTTTGAAATCCATATTCATCAGGCATATCGGTCTGAAATTCTCCTTTCTGTTGGGGTCTTTGCCTGGTTTTGGGATTAAGCTAATGCTGACCTCATAGAATGAGTTTGGAAGTTTTCCTTCTGTTTCTATTTTTTTTTAAGATTTTATTTATTTATTTATTTGAGACAGAGAGAATGAGAGACAGAGAGCATGAGAGGGAGGAGGGTCAGAGGGAGAAGCAGACTCCCTGCCGAGCAGGGAGCCCAATGCGGGACTTGATCCCGGGACTCCAGGATCATGACCTGAGCCGAAGGCAGTCGCTTAATCAGCTGAGCCACCCAGGGGCCCCTGTTTCTATTTTTTTGAAATAGCTTCAGTAGAATAGGTATTATTTCTTCTTTGAATGTTTGGTAGAATTCCCTAGGGAATCCGTCAGGCCCTGGACTCTTGTTTTTTGGGAGGTTTTTGATCACTGCTTCAATCTCGTTACTGGTTATTGGCCTATTCAGGTTGTCTGTTTCTTCCTGTTTCAGTCTTGGCAGCTTATAGGTTTCCAGGAAGGCCTCCATTTCATCCAGATTGCTCAGTTTATTGGCATATAGTTGTTGATAACAATTTCTAATAATTGTTTCTATTTCCTTGGTGTTAGTCATGATCTCTCCCCTTCCATTCATAATTTTATTAATTTGGGTTCTTTCTCTTTTCTTTTGGCTAAGTCTGGCCAGTGGTTTACTGATCTTATTAATTATTTCAAAGAACCAACTTCTAGTTTTGTTGATCTGATCTACTGTGTTTCTGGTTTCTAATTCATTGATTTCTGCTCTAATTTTAATTATTTCCCTTCTAATGCGTGGCTTAGGCATCCTTTGTTGCTTTTTCTCTAGTTCTTCAAGGTGTACAGTTAGTTGGTGAATTTGGGATTTTTCTATTTTTTTGAGTGAGGCTTGGATGGCTATGTATTTCTCCCTTAGGAAATACTGCCTTTGTAGTATCCCATAGGTTTTGGACCGATGTGTTTTCGTTCTCATTGATTTCCATGAATTGTTTAAGTTCTTCTTTGATTTCCTTGTTGACCCAAACATTCTTGAGCAGAGTAGTCTTTAGCTTCCAAGTGTTTGAATTTCTGCCAAATTTTTTCTTGTGATTGAGTTCCAGTTTTAAAGCATTGTGGTCTGAGAATATGCAGGGAATAATCTCAGTCTTTTGGTATCAGTTGAGACCTGATTTGTGACCCAGTATGTGGTCTATTCTGGAGAAAGTTCCATGTGCACTCGAGAAGAATGAGTATTCTGTTGTTTTAGGGTGGAATGTTCTGTAAATAGCTATGAGGTCCATCTGGTCCAATGTATCATTCAAAGCTCTTGTTTCCTTGTTGATTTTCTGCTTAGATGATCTGTCCATTGCTGAGAATGCAGTATTGAGGTCTCCTACAATTAACGTATTGTTATCAATATGACTATTTTGGTTAACAGTTGGCTTATGTAGATGGCTGCTCCCATGTTGGGGGCATAGATATTTACAATAGTTAGATCTTCTTTTTGAATAGACCCTTTAAGAATGATATAGTGTCCTTCTGTGTCTCTAATTACAGACTTATTTTAAAATCTAATTTGTCTGATATAAAAATTGCTACCCCAGCTTTCTTTTGAGGTCCGCTGGCATGGAAGATGGATCTCCATCCCTTCACTTTCAGTCTGGATGTATCTTTAGGTTCAAAATGAGTCTCTTGTAGACAGCATACGGATGGATCCTGTCTTTTTATCCAATCTGCAACCCTGTGCCATTTTATGGGAGCGTTTAGGCCATTCATGTTGAGAGTGATTATTGAAAGATATGAATTAATGGTCATCATGTTGCCTTTGAAGATGTTGTTTTTATAGATTGTCCCTGTAAATTTCTGTTGTAGATCACTCTTGGGGTCTTTCTCCTTTTATAGAAACCCCCCTTCATATTTCTTGCAGGGCCGGCTTAGTGGTCACATATTCTTTCAGTTTCTGCTGGTTGTAGAAGCTCTGCATCTCTCCATCCATTCTAAATGAAAGCCTTGCCAGATAAAGTATTCTTGGCTGCATGTTCTTCTCATTTAGTACCCGAATATGTCTTGCCAGGCCTTTCTGGCTTGCCAGGTCTCTGTGAATAGGTCTGACGTTATTCTGATGTTCCTCCCTCTGTACGTAAGGAATCTCTTCCCCCTAACTGCCCTTAAGATGGTTTCCTTGGTTCTAAGATTTGCAAGTTTTACTATTACATGCTGGGGTGTTGGCCTGTTTTCCTTGATCTTGGGAGGGGTCCTCTCTGCCTCTAGGACTCGAATGTTTGTTTCATTCCCCAGATTAGGGAAGTTCTCAGCTATGATTTGCTCAAATACATCTTCTAGTCCTCTCTCTCTCCACTCCCTCCGGGATTCCAATTATTCTGCCATTGGACTGCTTCATGGTGTCACTTATTTCTCTGATTCTATTTTCATGGATTCTGAGTTGTTTTTCCCTGGCTTCCTCTTTTCCCTTTTTATCTATTATATTGTCTTCCACGTCGCTTATTCACTCTTCTGCCTCAGTTACCCTAGCTGTTAGATTATCTAGATTAGATTGGATCTCATTGATAGCATTTTTAAGTTCTGCCAATTCACCTTTTATTTCTGCCCTTAGAGACTATGTTGCCATTAATTGACTTCTCCATTCTAGCCATTGTCTTCACAATTGCTAGCCTGAATTCCATCTCTGACATCTTGGTTATATCTGTATCCATTTGTAAATCTGCAGCATAAGTCATAATCTTGGAGTCTTTTCTATTTTGGGGGCTCCTCCTCCTAGTCATTCTGTTAATGGGTGTTTGAGGGAATGTATAGAGTCCAAATTATTGACCAGAACCCAAGCAAGATGCACCTGTTTTCTTGGGACTTTAGGGTTGCTGGCCTCTTGTTTTCCCAGCCTGTCTTCTGGGGGAGGGGCCTGCCACGCTGTTACTCAGGCAACCCTGTTTGGACAGAGTTGCCCTGCCCCCCTGTGGCGGGGGATGGGCTCAGCGGGAATCAGTATTTGGGGCTTTTGTTCTCTGGTGGCTTTCCCTGGCGGCTTTCCGTGTCTCTTCTGCGAGTCAGAGCAGAAGAGACCGTTTCCAACCCTCTGCCTCAGAGCAGAGAGACCACAGTCTGTTCTTCAGTGAGCTCTCCAGGCCACACCATCTCCGTTTCTGTCCGTGCTGCTATAAACTGCAGCGTCCTGGGTTGTGCACCCCTCCGCAGCGCCCCCAGTCCTGCCTCCAGGTCGGGGCACGTCTCTGCCCTTTGTGCTTCTAAAACCGCCAGCCCCCCCAGATTGCATGCATGACCCCGCCGCTCCAGGTTTCCACCCCGGGGGCTGCAGTTCACAGGTGCAACCCCGCAGCTCCGGGTTTCCACCCCGGGGGCTGCCCTAGAGTCCTTTCCCCACCACTACCGGTCTGTGAGTCTGTGCCCGTCCGCAGCGGGCGAGGCTGTCGCTCACCGGCTGTGTAAGATCCCCACGTCCAGGTACCCTCCCGCTGCTGTTTATCCTCTGATATCTGCCCGTGGAATCACGGCTCCCCGCTTCGTACCTCAAAACCAACCGCCTGCGATCTTCTGTTTGTAGAGATCCAGATCTTCTTACATCTCAGGCTGGTTTCGTGGGTGCTCAGAGTGGTCTGGTAGATATCCAGCTTAATTCTGGGGAACAGCTGAAATAGGGTCCCCTACTCCTCCGCCATCTTTCCTCCCTCCGGCATCTTTGTCTTTGATCATTTGCCAGAAACCCCAAAGGTCCAAGACACATAGTAATTTGACATTTTGTTGAAGTACAATTTGAACCACAGAGTTGATGAGAAATATAATTTATAGAATAAATTATATACCTAGAAGTGAGGTCAGCCTGAAGCTTAGCATTTGCATCTTAACCTGGCTGTGTTTTGTACTCTTCGCCTCAGCATATAGAAATAACAAAGGAAATTATATTCTGTAGTAGCAATTGAGAATTGGTGAATTAAATCTGATCCTATTTCTTCTCATATTGTTCAGCAATCGATATGGAAACGTATTTAGGACTGTTACTAATATTTATGTTTTAATTCAGGGGTTGGCAAAATATGGCCCATGGGCTGAATCCAACCCACCACTTGTCTTTGTAAATAAAACTTTATTGGAATGTAGCCATGCCTATTTGCTTACAGTTTATCAATGGATGCATTCATGCTACAATGCTACAATGGCGGAGTTAAGTGTTAAGTGTTGTAAAAAAGATCATGCGGCCTGCAAAGCCTAAAATATTTACTATCAGGTGTTTTAAGAAAAAGTTTGCTGACCTCCGTTTTAATTTTATCCTTTAAATTTTGGGGCTGTTTTATACGTGCTTTATATAGCATATAGTGATAGTACATGTATATAATTTATAAATAAATATATACACATATTTATTTATAGGTGCATTTAAAAATCATTTACTCATATGCAGGCATGTTCAAGAAAGTGTGGAGACCACAGGTTTTGGGCTTACTATTTAAGGGATGCTCACAAATGATTGCCTTTGTTGTGGTGGTTGGTATCATTAAAGGCACGCATCTTGTGTTTGTATTTTTATTATGCAAATTCTGTGAGAGAAAGAATGAGTACAGTGGCACATGGAGGGTGCCACATATGAAATGGGGGGGAAATGGAGGGAGGGGGAGAAGGAGGAGGGAGGAAAAAGGAAAAAGGAAGGGAAAGAAAGAAGAGGCAGGCTACCTGCCATCCGCAGTTCCTGCTCAGAGCTGTGGAATACACCTGTGTTACGTTCAGAGTCAAAATCAGCTCTAATCTGATTGCAGTATGCGCTGCCTACAGGGTGTGATTTGAAGCATTTCTGAAACATTTGAAAAGCTCCTTCCATCCACGAAGAAATGGGGAAAAAAGAAAACTTCAATTGCTTTTTCTCAAAACCTGAAATTTTCCCAGTTAGTCTACCCCCCAGATTATGGGATTTAAGGCTCTCTTTAAAATATATTTGTATGCTGATAGAGAGGGACAACACATTCGGGCATCTTCAGCCATGAACTCCTTTTGTGAAGTAGCTCATTGGATTACTTGGTGTTCATGTGCTTGGTTGAGAAGGAGCTGTGGAGACTCTGAATACAAATCTTTCTTTAGTTTCAATAATAACAAATCAGCTTAGAATGGCAGAGATGGACCAGAGGTGCTGTGGCTGGGGGCAGAGAGTCTGATGGGGAAGGCTGTTCCAGGCAGCTCAGATCCCTGGTCCATCTGCAGGGAAACATGGACGATTACAAGTTGCTTCTCCTGAGCTTGAAGGTTCATTAGTCAGTGAGGTAATAAGGACTATATATTACCAAGGACTCAAGGCCCACTGAGAATTTCTTCTGTATGTATTCATCTCGGCAGAGCAAAGCCATGCCAAGCTTAAAACTAATCTGCATTAATGAACAGCCTCCTTGATTTCCATTTTTATGATGTGTATGGCATGGAGATTTGTTTCTCCCCTGCTCGCAGTGGGATGGTTGACTGATGAATCACCATCTCCGAGAATCTTGTCTGTGCACAGGAACATTGCAAATGGGTGCAAAGCAAAAAACTTTTATTATTTCATTAAAATGATGACACAGGCTCCTAGTTTCCAAAATTATCTCCTCTCTTCACACGACCAACTGAAGTTTCTGTCTTGTTGTGTGGGTGGGTGTTGAGTGAGTCTCTGTGCTCGTGCTGTATGTCAGAAGATGCAGTTACTTGGGACAGTTTTGACACGTCCTAATTTTGCTAGTGAAGCAGGAGAGAAGGCTGTCAGAGATTATTGAGAGTGAGATGCAGGTATCTGGTGTGAATTGAAAAGAAGAGCTTGGAACTAGGGCCACATCCAGAAAGACTGGGAACAGTGGGGCAGGAGAAAGAAAAGGGGAAAAAAATAATGCAAAATGCAGATGGATCACTCTTGGGTTTTAAATTTAGACATTAAGCCTGTGAGCACAAGATCCTTCCTGAGATGCTAACCCCTCCCCCAATTATCATCCATTCTGGCACTGTGCAAATTGCTTTGTATGCCTTTCTTTTAAATCTTCACAGCAACCTTTTGAGAGAGATGCTGCTATTATTTGTATTTTTTCCTTTTTTAAAAAAAGTTGAGATATAATTCAAAAATCATAAATTCTTCTTTTATTTTTTTTATTTTATTTTTTTTTTAAAGATTTTATTTATTTATTTGAGACAGAGAGAATGAGATACAGAGAGCATGAGAGGGAGGAGGGTCAGAGGGAGAAGCAGACTCCCTGCCGAGCAGGGAGCCCGATGCGGGACTCGATCCCGGGACTCCAGGATCATGACCCGAGCCGAAGGCAGTTGCTTAACCAACTGAGCCACCCAGGTGCCCATAAATTCTTCTTTTAAAGTACACATTTCAGTGGTTTAACATATTCACAGAGTTGTGCAACCATCACTATATGATCCCAGAACACTTTCATCACCCCAAAAGAAACCTCGTACCTGTTAGCAGTCATTCCTATTCTTTTCTACCCTACAGCCCCTGGTAACTCTTCATCTACCCTCTGTCTCTATAGATTTGCCTATTCTGGACATTTCTTGTAAATGGAATCTGATAATATGTGATTTTTTGTGTGATGTCTTTCACATAGCATAATGTTTTCAAGATTCACCTATGTTGTGGCATGTATTCATTCTTTTGTATGGCTGAATAATATTCCATTGTATGAATGTATTATATTTTTTATGCATTCATTGATGGGTATTTTGGTTTTCCCCCTCCTTTGGCCATTTTGAACTGATATATACATGACATAAATATGTGCTGATATAAACACGAATGCACAAATTTTTGAGTGGACATAGACTTTCAGTTCTCTTGGGTATATATCTAACAGAGGAATTGCTAGATCATATGGTAATTCCATGTTTGACTTTTTGTGGAACAACCAAAATGTTTTCCATGGTGTTTGCACCATTTTACATTTCCATCAGCAGTATGTGAGAGTTTCAAATTCTTCACATCCTTACCAGCACTTGCTATTGTCTGTTTTTTTTTTTTATTAAAAGTTTTTTTTTTTTTTTAAGATTTTTTATTTTATTTATTTATTTGAGACAGAGAGAATGAGAGAGAGAGAACACATGAGAGGGGGGAGGGTCAGAGGCAGAAGCAGGCTCCCCGCCGAGCAGGGAGCCCGATGCGGGACTCGATCCAGGGACTCCAGGATCATGACCTGAGCCGAAGGCAGTTGCTTAACCAACTGAGCCACCCAGGCGCCCGCTATTGTCTGTTTTTGATTGCAGCCATCCTTGTGGGTGTGAGGTGGTATCTCATGACTTTGACTTGCATTTCCCTAGTAACTAATCATGTTGAGCATCTTTTCGTGTCTTATTGGCCATTTATATATGTTATTTGAAGGAATGTCTATTCGATTATTTGCCCAGTTTGTAATTGGTTTATCTTTTTATTGTTGAGTCATAATAGTTGTTTACATTTTATATGTACTAGACCTTTATCAGTTATGTGATTTTCAATTATTTTCTCCCATTCTGTGGGTTGTCTTTTCTTTTTTTCATTTTTTTTAAATAGCAGGTATCCTTTGAGCAAAGAAGTTCTTAATTTTTTTTTTAAGATTTTATTTATTTATTTATTTGAGAGAGAGAATGAGAGAGAGAGAGAGAGAGCATGAGATGGGGGAGGGTCAGAGGGAGAAGCAGACTCCCCGCTGAGCCGGGAGCCCGATGCGGGACTCGATCCCGGGACTCTAGGATCATGACCTGAGCCGAAGGCAGTCGCTTAACCAACTGAGCCACCCAGGCGCCCGAAGTTCTTAATTTTTGTGATGTCAATTTATTTATTGTTTTCTTTTGTTATTTGTGCTTTTGGTGTCATATCTAAGAAACACTGCCTAATCTGAGGTCACAAAGATGTGCTCCTATGCTTTTTTGTAACTGTTTAATACTTTTAACTCTTACATTTAGATCTTTGATCCATTTGGTATATTTTTAATATGGTGTCTATATAATTTTTGTATATGGTGTTAGGTAGGGGTCCAATTTCATTCTTTTGCATGTGGATATTCAGTTGTTTTAGCCCTGTTTGTTAATAAGACTTGTTTCCAAATGAATTGTCTTGGTACCTTGTTGAAAATAAATTGGCCATAAATGTATGTATTTATTTCTGGATTCTGAATTTTATTCCATTTATTGATCTATCATTATGCCAGCATCAAGCAGTGTTATTACTGTACCTTTGTCATAAGTTTTGAAATTGGGAGGTTTGGGTCCTCCAAATTTGTTCTTTTTCAAGATTGTTTTGGCTATTCTAAGTCCCTTGGATCTCTACATAAATTTTAAGATCAGATTGTTAATTTCTTAAAGAAAATCATCTTGTCAATTTCTTCAAGAAAAAAAGATTTTGATAGGGATTGTGTAGAATCTGCAAATCAATTTGGGGAGTATTGCTTAGTAATATTGTCCTTCACTCCATGAATATTGGATATATTTCCACTTGTTTAGGTGTTCTTTAATTTTTCCCAATTATATTTTGTAGTTTTCCAGTGCAAAAGTTTTGCACTTTTTGGTTAAATTTCATTTCTAAGTATTTTATTTTTTTGATTCTATTTGAAATGGAAATATTTTTAAAATTTTATTTTTGGATTGTTCATTGCTAGTGTATGGAAAAACAGTTGATTTTTGTACATTGATCTTGTATTCTGTAATCTTGCTGAACTCATTTGTTAGCTCTAGTAGTAGTCTTTTTATTTTGTGCACTTTATAGAATTTTCTATGTGTAAAATCATGCCACCTGCAAAAAAGAGGTAGTTTTACTTCTTTTTGAAAGTGGATGTCTTTTGTACCTACTTCTTGCCTAATAGTCTTCACTAGAACTCCAGTGTGATATTGAATAGAAATGGTGAAAATGGACATCCTTGTCATCTTCACCAACACCTTTTAGCTTTCTGCTTTGCCACTTAGCCATAGTGTGTCATGTGTATTATATACATAATATACATGATATATGAGATTCCTATATAATTATATATTATGTACATAAGATGATATAATTATATATATTATATTTGTGCTATTACTCCACAGAGCTCTACTAGCTTGGACAACAATGTTTTTCTGGGAAAATATGCTTAAATTTCTTATTAATAATGAATAAGAATTTCCTCTAGCTCCAAGTTGCTGATGATAAGGCTCATGGCTTAGGGCGGGAGACTGGAGAGTGGGTTTATTTTTATCTCTCTCTCTCTCTCACACACACACACACACAGCGTCAGACATGGCTTTGGCACTTAGTTGCATTCTATCACTAATTTATATATATAAAAATATTATATAAATAAATTATATATACTATATAAATACATAGCATGTAAATTATATATAAATTAGTGATAAAATGCAACTAAGTACATTTTGTATATACGTAATATATATATTATTCATATATACACCAAATCATCTACTTCTCAGTTAATACCCTCTTCCTATTGTTGCCCAATGGAGTCAGCTCTGAAACATGCAGGTTTCACCAGACCTAGAGGAAACTGCAAGGCGTTGTACTCTGACTTAAGAAAATGTATGAGAAAACTATAACTGAGGCTTTTGGGCCACATAATTTGTCATCAAACTGGCATAGTTCTGTGAGTGAAAGGGGAAATTAGTAATAATTAAGAAGCAGCAGCAGATGAAATCTGGGGCTGGTGGTGGAAAACAGATATAAGTTCAGGCTACTTATAAAGGAAGAATAAAATATGTTTTTAAATATCTATTTAATGATTTGATTTCAACACCAGATATCATACATGTATGGCATGTGCTTTATCATACCAAGCCATTTGATGAAATGTGAGAATTTCATGTAGAATGACATTCTAGCTTGTATAATTCTGAGGAAGAGTTTGCAGGAGTGGTTCAATGTGCCCCCTTGCAAAACGGCCTTAGAGGTACACGTGTTTCCCGAGCAATGTGATGCACTGGTTTGGATTCTCAATACGGTACTCAGTGATGTGCTTTCTGAGTTTTTTTTTTTTTTTTTTTTCTTAAGGAAATGTCCTGTCTGGACCTAAGGTTCATGCTGTAAGCAGGCCTCTGCTAAAGCAGATGTTTTTCGGGACTAGATCATAAGCCAGGACTTTTTTTTTCTCCAATATTATAAACTTTTAGAAATGAATAATGATTTGGCCTCCTGCATGTCTGGAGTCTGAAACTGACAGCTCTCATTTAACCATCTGCATAGATCACAGACAATGTGCAATCCACCAATGTGAGGGATTCCAAATATTCCAAATATTCATTAGAAAGTAAGCTGTTTGGCACTATTTATTTTCTCAAAAACAGTGATAATTAGGTTCCCAGGCTTGCCAACAGAGCTCTTTAAACCCCAAATGTGCTGTATTACTGGGCCCACAGAACTCTGCTCGCCCCATTTGGACAACAAAGTTTTTGTGTGAAAATATGAGCAAGGGTTTCCTCTAGTTCCAAGCTGCTGATGAGAGAGCTCATGTTTTGGGGCTGGGGTCTCAGGAAGGCAGGGCAGTGGGGTCCTGGGATGCTGTGTTAGTTTTCTACTATGGTAGCAACTTACCATAAACGTAGTGGCTTCAAGCCACCCAAATTTACTATCTTACAGTTCTAGAGGTCAGAAATCCTACATGGGTTTCACTGGGCTCAAAGCAAGGTGCCCATGGGGCTGCATTCCTTCTGGAGGCTCTAGGGGAGAATCTATGTCTTCACCTTCTCCAGCTTCTGGAGACCACCCACGTTCCTTGGCTCATAGTCTCCTCCTCCATCTTCAAATCCAGCAACAACATGCGAAGTCCTGTGCTGCCATCTCTCTGGGCCCCTTACTTGTGCCTCCCTCTTCTCCTCATAAGGACCTTTGTGATGACATTGGACCTGCTTGGATAATTCAGGTTCATCTCCCCATTTCAAGGTCAGCTGAATAGTGACCTTACTTCTATCTGAAACTTTAATTCCCCTTTGCCATGTAAAGTGACATGTTCACAGGTTGCAGGGATAAGGACATGGACATCTTTGAGGGGCCATTATTCCACCACAGGTAGCCAGGGACAAGGGTCCTGTCTGAGTATTGGATTCAATCAGTGACTCAGTGTTATCAATGCTTTGGAACTCTATGTAGAACCATCCCTACCTTTTAATTCTTTCTGGGTGTTATTGCCTTATTGCCTCTTACCCAATATAATCATTTTCCAATAAATTAATAACTATGGAAGTCCAGCTTTTGGAAAGAATAAAAATTATGGTGCACTATAGTGACCTAGGCAGGCTCATGGAGGGGACTGGCCTTAAGGAAGAATGATGAGTATGTGGGAGAGTTTTCCAGAGGGGTATCTTAGGACAATTTGTTAGGAATGATTAGGGGTAGGGGATGAGAAGAGAGAGAGAGGCTGATGTCTTTCTTGCCATGTACAGGAGATGATTCTGGATGCTTTTGAGTTCTGGCCTGTTTTGGATTTGATGTGTGAACTTGCTGTCGTGAGAGAGAAAATACATCCTGAAGAGCCTCAGATTATGCTGTGTTCTGGCCAGCCTAATCCTGCCTGGGAAGAGGAACTGCAAGGCCCCGATACTGCCCTACTCTGCGCCTCAGATATGGGATGGAGATGCATTATGAATCTTTAGCTCCACAAAGAGCCTGCTTTGTAAGCCACCCTGAGGCCTCCTCTTTGTGGCATCTCATTCAAAGAAATTCCGGTCCAACATATAATAATACTTGAAAAGCAATTAAGTCTTGACTTCAGTCTTGAGAAAATGCCAGAGAAGGATTACCTTCAATGCACAGTGCCAAATTTTCAAAGCCCTGTTCCTTTTCCTTCTCTTTCTCTGACTCCTGTACAGGGACTAGTTCTCCGCCCCCGGCTTCAGCTCAGAGGACTCTTTTAGGTCACATGGACTTGTTTGCTTCCTTGTCTTTCTTGCTGTCTTTCCTGTGTCTCTTCAGTTTGGTGAAAATCCAGATAGACTCTTGCTTCTTGATCCAAGAAAGCAAAGCCAGGTTCTCCTTAGTGGGTGGCAAGGGGACAGGCTGGTGACACTCATCCATTAATATATTTTTCCTACCGCATTTAGTTCTTTCAGTCAGGGAGAGAGCATGGAGGCTAGGGCGGGTGGGTATGCAGGGCCATCGGCAGGGCTGTCCCCAGACGGCGTGGCCTTCTTGGGCTAATGGAATCAGTGTTGTGAAGCAGGAAGGCTCCACAGGAGCGGAACGAAGGCATCTGAGACAGGACTGCAGGAAGAAGCAGACCCTTGCTGGGGTTTCATTTAAATGGATGCATTTTACAAATATTGGATTTTAGCTCACTCAAGAAACAATTAAACTCCAACTCTGGTTGTTCATATTAAATTATAACAGTGGTAAGGCAAATGAAGAGGTACTTAGCAGATTTAAGTAAAGAATTAACAGAATAGAAATTGGTAGCGTGAAATGAGGGCCGTGTCGATCTAATATAATGGTGCATTACCCACAGCACCCAAATAGATACAGTAGGCATAGCACTTATCTTCCTTGTGGCACCTGATGGCTGGAGGTCTTAAAGAACTTTGCAAATTACCCTTCTAAATTAATTAAATCTCTGCCTGGAAGTAGGGGGAGGAAGGAGAAGCCACCTGTAAAACAAAATGCAAAGACTCTCGCTTTCTCTGTCTCTTTTTAATGCTGCCATGAGTGTTTCTCTCTCTGCCCCAGCGTGCATTTTTGTGGAGCTGACAGGTGACCACTAACCTTCAGTTAGCATTCTTTGGGATTACAGTGAATCCTACCCGATGGAGTCTTGTTCATCAACCCTTCTAGAAGTGATTGCCTCTTCTGACCCAACGAAATATTTCATACACAGAAGTAAATACTAAATACCTGTGTTATTATTAATGGCCTGCATTTCCCCAATCAGGCTCCTATCTTTTTGGGAATGTGGACTATGTCTTACAAATCTATTTTTTCCCCCTGCAGCACCTAGCACTGTATTTCACGCATAGCTGGTGCCAGGCAGAATATCAAAAATATTTAATGACTACTACAATTGGGGCACCAACCATTCAAAGCAGATGTTGGGGACTGACACCCAGTATAGCCATGCCCCACAAGCTTGCTGACTGTCAGCCCTCTGGGTACAGAATTGTTCGTTAGCTCATGAAGTCAACATGACCAACTTCTTCTGAACCAGACGGTGTTGCCAATGTGATTAATGTGGTTGGAATTGTGTAGCACCTTGATTTTATAAGTGGACAAACATTTTAAACTAACTTCCTGAAATTATACTGAGGCTCACAAATTGCATTTAAGTATCACGCTTAATTATAATGCTATGGTGACACTAATAATGACAATGCCATGCATTTTTTTATGGTTCTTTATACATGTTTAAAAGAATTTTCCCATCCACGATGTCATTTTATTTTCTTAGCAACTCTGAGAAAAATAGACAGATACTGGAATTCTCAAAATACAGAGGAAGAAACTGATCCTCAGAAAGATTGTCTTGCATATTGCATCATGAACATACACGTCCCCATGTGCACGTGCGTGCACCCCCCCCCCCCACACACACACGCACACACACGGACCTATGTATAGAAGAAGAGATGCAGGATGGACAGTAACATTAGGCTCCATCTCAGGTTGATGGAGCTTCTCACCAAAGGTATATTTAGAACAGAATTTTTGAGAAACTCAAGGCTAAAACAACTTCAGGACTTCGGGGGTATATATTTATACTTATATAATTGTTTAAAACTTCTCAGTCTGGTGCAAGGTGCCATATCCTGGGATCCAGTGATAAACTTTCAAAAAGGTCTTTGAATACCCTGAAAATATATACAGTATTTTATGTATATGTGTAGATGTGAACTTACCAAGGGGCTGGATCCACAGCTTTTGTTGCATTTGCAAAGAAGAAGTCATCCAAAATAGTTTCCCAATCACTGCTTCAGGGAGTTTCAATTCTTTACCTGAAATGAAAAATAGAGTAGCATAAATTATGGTTTAGGATTACCACCACTCATTGGCAAACTCATAATGATGTATGAGTTTAAGTATTTCGTTAACCTATACACTTCTTATGACTTAAGAATGTGTTTATCTTTTATTCCAAATCTTCTTTTTCATGTTACTTTTCTATTTCTATCATTTCTTGCATCCTTAATCTTCTTTCCTCAAAGTCTTAATTTTACAATCTTCATTACCTCTGGGCTGTCTTCCTCTTACTACGTAGGGTATCAGGAGAGCTTGAGTGACCTCGCTAGAGAAAAACCATGTGCTTCTACCACAAGCATCTTCTTGAGAAAATACCATCACTCAGACTCTCTGATTCTCACCTGGCCCTTCCTATCCATATTGTGCCCAAGAATAGAATGCGCTGCACATTTCTTTCGTTATTACCCAACTCATTAATTTTCTGATCAAGAGTAACTGCAACCAAATGATCACCTTGCTGGTGATGGTAACATATCGATTGGCTTAGCTTTCAAGTAGGAAGTAATAGAGGTTAATGGCCCACATTTGATTATATCTTGTTAATAGGTGAGTCTATGGGGGATTGTGGAAAAGACTGGAAATCAGGGCATTTGGGTTTCATCCCAGCTCTACTGTTGCATGCCCTCACCGTGACACTTAACCTCTTCTTATCTCCAAAATGGCTTTCCCTGGTGAAAGGTCCTTCCTGGCATACCATTATACGATTCTTTAATAGGCCACCTAAGCAGATTGGCAATCATTTTGGAGAAATCAACAAATCAGAGATATTTTAGAGTCTCCAAAATGCTTGTTTCATCTATTGCTTCATCCGTGGTTTGTAAAAAATCACTGTGATGATCGAAGCCCGGGGCAGCATTTTTACAACTTCCATTAAGGAGTGAAGCCAGGCTGTGGCCAGGCTGGCTCAGTAAATCATTTGTATTGGGAATATATTTGTCAGTTTTCCTGCAGATTGTGTAATTATTGCATCGTTTTATTTCTAGCACTCATAAGTGGGGATTAGAGCTGACATTTGGTAATTGAAAGAGTGTTCTCCTTTTCATGGCATAGTTAGCAGTAATTGGTAAGAACTTGATTTCCCTTGGAAGGGTTTCTCTTGCTTGCTGCCTCTGAGTTCCTGAGCTCTCACCCGGTCTGCTCTGAGTGGGCTCTCTGGGCTGAGACCACCAGCAACAGCCACTATAAGTTTAGACCATCTAGAAGAAGGGACAAATTACAGTTTTCTCCTGAGTTTGTTACTAAATCTTGGAAGTGGGGAGAGACACTTAGTAAAAGAATTTTAAGATTTTAAATCCATTGATGTCTACTTTCTTCAAGTCTGAGGGGCAAGGGGGCAACCTGTTCTCTTTCTTCCGTGTTCCTTGTTGATAGCCCCCACCCCGCCAGCACATTTGGGGCCAGCTTTCGTTGAGCCCTTGCTGTGCAACAGACCCAGGGCTGACTCAGTCAGTATTCATCACAATGACCCTCCAAGGTACTCAGTATAATACTCTGCATTTGATAGGAGTGTGAACTGATTGGCTTCAAATCAGGAGTCTGCTTTTCCTACTGGCACCCCATTGCTTCACACATTCACACCACTTTTAGAGGGATTTCTTTTCTTATTTTTGTTAATGCTTTTCTACCTATAATGGCATTAGGTTTGACAGCTTTTCCCAGTGCCATTTCATCTCACCCTCACCACACACACGAGCATGCACACAGGCACATATATAGTCCCTCACACACAGACCTAAGCCCAGATCCATATGGACACGAAATATCACTGAGGCTCTAATGCTTGCCCATGCATGTATGTGTGTGTGTGCATGCATGTGAGCATGTGTGCATGGTTACACACTTAGAAATACCCCCCCTCCCCAGAGTCTCAAGTGGTGCAGTTTCCCAAGACTTCTGTTTTCTCTGGCCCTGGCCTGTGACTCCTCATGTGATCTAAGCCACCCCCACACATCCGTGCTTCTCCTTTCTTGAGGAGTGCATCCAACTTCCTACACCTTCTGCCTCATGCTAAGGATGGAGGCATGAGGCTGAGGGGTTAAGATCAAAGGCTCTGTCTGTATGCACATGGGAGTTTTTAGGGCGATAGAAGTTTCGGATTAGGGGCGAGATTGAATGTGCTGCTGCTAGGCTGACATTGGGACATAAAATCTTCCATTCAGAACCTCTAGGAATAGGGCTGGCCCAGCAGCCCGAGGTGGTGGGTAGGCCTGGTGATGTATGGAAAAGGACACTTGGCTGTTCTTGCCACTCCTGCTTGTCCACCTCTTTCTCCAGAGGTGCTCCATATTGACTTAGCAATAATGACACAAGATTCATAATGGGTGATTTTAGAGGCAAGCACTTCTCCCACTGGATGACTGATGTCAGAAATTCCCTTCGATATGAACAAAGTCTTATGCCTTATTCCAAGTTTAAAGGTCAGGGGGAGCATGCATGTATCCTCGGAGAGTTGACAAAGTGGTTTGACATACATCGAAGAGCACCATGGTGTGAGCTCAGAGCAATGGGCTGGGGCTGGAGACAAGGGTCTCATCTCTGGTGGCCTCAGCCAGTCACCACCTCTCTCCGTATCAGTTTTTTCCCCATCTTTAAAAAAATAAAGGGGTTGGATTAGAAAATCTTGAAAGCCCTCCATTGCTAACTCCAGATATGTGCATTAGGATAAATTGACAATGTAGCACTTACATACTGTAGTGGAGATAGGGGTGGGATGAGAACAGGGAACCAGCACAGGGACCCAAATGAAGTAGAGATGTTGGCCATAAGGTCAGTCCTACTTACTTTAAACTGGTAAATCAAAGCTCTGGCCAGAGGCATATTAGGTTGTATGAAGCTGGGCATGTTCCTATCTCCATGAGGAGGTGGCTGCCAGTGTTTGATGTGGGGCAGAAAATCTGGAAGGGTAGGAAAGGAACAAGGAAAATAGCCTGTTTCACTATTTCATCAAGAGTCTCCTAGGTGCCTTAGATTAGGGACCATAAGAATTGCAGGCATGCATGACTCCTGCCTAGTGGAAGCTCATAAGCTGTGTGACCTTGGGAAAGCTAGTTAACCTCTCTGAGCTTCAGATGATTCACCTATAAGGTGGAGATAACAATTCCTACCTGAGAGGTTACATGAGCTAGACTTTGCAAATGCACCAACTGGCGAGCAGGGCATATAAGAGGCTCTTCGTGAATGATCTCACAGAGATGCAGCCTGGCACCGATGCTTGACCTGGGATTGTAGCAAATTCCATAGAGCAGAGAAGAACATGAATGGATAACACTTAGCTCTTTGGTACTTGGAAAGTATTTTGCTTTTAAATATTTCTGCTTGCAGGAGGATTTCTAAAGGTCAGCTCTTCCCAGCTTAATAAGGAAGATGATTAAATCATCTGGCTGTTTGAGAGGAAAAAGCAGTTGGATTTAAACATCACACCCCCTCCCCCCCATGACTGACATTTTCTTTTACAAATCAAGCTGAGATTTGCTCACGTTATTCTCTGAAGGAGACTGTGGTGGTGCTTCGCTGTGACTTGGGTGGCTGGGTCCCTGTGTACGCCCAACTATTAGCCTTGTTCTGTCACTGTCAGTTACTGAAGAATCCATCATGCCCATGACTCATGAGGGGGCTTCATTTCCACTTCCCAAAGAGGAGTGGCAGGGGGCAGATAACTTCAGGAGGTGAGCAAATTGGATTGATGACCATCTGCAGACAAGGTGAGAGCTTTGGTCCCAATCATGCTGGTGGGACTGCCAGGCTGTCTGGTTCACTCAGCAAAAGCCCCAATACAACACAGAGGGCTAGGATTCCATATGCTCACCCGTAGGATTCCATACGCTCACCCGGAAGTCTGGCAGCCACTCAGGATTGAGCAAGCCTTCAGAAACATGGAGAGCATCTTTACTCCTAATAAAACCCCACAAATGTTATAACCAAGGCTCTGGATTATGTGCCTCGCTTTATAAGAGACATCCAGAAATTCATTTCTGTGTACTTATGTGTGTGGCTTTCTGATCTTGAAGGAGATATTTATCGGTTCATGTCTTCCTTTCTGTACTTCCCTTCTTACAAGCAAATGGCTCAGTGCGTCCATGATTCAGGAGAGCTACAATGTGGGGTAGAAGGTAGAAGTAGCCTGTTGGTCCTTCTGTGTTGGTTTTTTTATTTTTATTTTTTTAAAGATTTTTATTTATTTATTGGAGACAGAGAGAATGAGAGAGAGAGAGCACATGAGAGGGGGGAGGGTCAGAGGGAGAAGCAGGCTCCCTGCAGAGCAGGGAGCCCGATGTGGGACTCGATCCCAGGGCTCCAGGATCATGACCTGAGCCGAAGGCAGTCGCTTAACCAACTGAGCCACCCAGGCGCCCCTGTGTTGGTTTTTTTAAAGCTTAATTTCTCAGGAGAACCTGTAGGGTTTGTTGAGGAAATAGAAGGAAAGGAGAAGTAATTTTGGAGAAACAGAGAGACACAAGAGGTATCAGAAGACTCTCCCCACTGACTCCCACCCACTCTGTCTACTCCTGGGATGGGGGATGAGGGAGAATGACTTCTTGGAAGCACTGAGATAACTTACCCACTAATCCTGATTTGTTCTATGCATTTATTTATTATCTCTTCCAGTGCTCACTCCAGGGTATGTACTCCACTCTCTCCTTCCTATGACCAATGCCTTTGACCCTTCTCAAGAATGTTTGTACTGCCTGGTTCCTCTGTTTCTGGCAGATAGTGGTTTAATGAAATATCTAGAATTTCTTGTATTGCAGAGAAAGAGAGAAAGAGTGCTCATTTCTCAGAATGACCAGGGGTCTGTGTCACATGGCACTGAGCATTATTGGAGAGATTAGAACAGAAGACATGCGTTTAAATGCTTCTAAAATAAGATTTTACTTTAAGGTGGAATGAATAACAAAAATATACAATGTTTCTTATGGACTCCGGCATTTCAATTTTATTATACTTTTATTGAATATTCAGTAAAAGAATATGACACCCTTTCAAACTGTGTTCTTGTAACCTATGGCTGGGAAGCGAAATGAAGACAGCAGATCTGTGTTATCAGCACAAGTGGCATTAAACTAATTCGAGGACTTGTATTTTTCCTGTAGTGAGCATATTTTCAATGTACAGCATTAAAATCCTTGGTTCCTAATGGCTCAGTAATTTCGCTTGCACACTGCATGGCATTCAACAGTTCAGCATTTTCGTTTGAGAACATTTATGGACTCCAATTGGTGCTATTGTTGGCTAGTAATAATACTATTTCCTTCATTCATTCCATAAAAATTTATTGAGTGCCTACTCATTGCCAGACACTGCATTTGGCACTAGAGATGAATAAGACATACTGTCTTCATTGTCAATGATTTTTCAGTCAACCAGGTTAAACTCAGCTGACTTGATCCTAATGATCCTTTTTAAGCTCTGCAGCAGTGTAAGGCAGAGGGTGATGTGATAGTCACCCACTCCAGGCTCGGGTGGAGTGGGCAGGGAAGGCTTCCTAAGGGAGAAGAGTAGGAGTGACCCAGGGGAAGGGGAAAAAGGGGAAGAACAAGAACATGTTTAACTTAGGTACATGGCAATTGGACAGGACTGTGTGACTGAGGGGCATTTTCAGATTTCAAAACACAAACCAGTAACTTTTGGCTGAGTTCCATGTACAATAGACAACCTGATCCCAGGCGCTAATCAAGATCATAGTCCAGACTCCATCAATTAAATCCTGCTTCCTTTACATAGAAGAATAAAAGGACTTTGAAAAAAAATGACAAATGTGTGTGTAAACATGAAGCATTTAACATTTTCGAACGATGATTCCTTTGTCCCGTCTTCCTGGAAAATTGTCATACTTGCTCCAGAGACCAAAGCCTCCAGGGAATCCAGCTTTCCAAGTCTGTACCCAGCCCTCCTGGCCCTTCCAGTGGGTGCCCTGTCAGGCTATTGGAGCTGGAAGTGATTCTTGCCCTCTTGCCCCTGGTCCTCCTAAAGCCTGAAGTAAATCTTTAATTTCATGATAGGAGAAGTCTCCCTTGGACTGTAAAGTTCCCTCAAACTAGAGACATGTTAATGGAGTCCTTTAAATGCAGTAGCAATGGCAACTAGAACAAATATGTTTACTGGATCTGACAGGAGGCCATCAGTGACCTTGGCTCAGAGAAGCTAGAAGAGGGTGGGTTGAGGAGTGAATGAGAGATATGGAAGTGGGAATTATGAGTCGGGATTTGGCTTGATATAGGGCAGTGGAAAGGCACAGGGAAAATAATGATAGACATTCCCCATACTACCTATTGCAGCTTTCATGATCTGAAACCTGAAAGTCACTAAAGATATACATATATTTCACTTTCCCCTTAATCTCCACTTTTCCTAAACAGAAAAACAGTAACACACGTTGCCTATCATTGACATCCAGAAAGGAAATGCGGTTCTTTTATTCCCTTCCAAATCATTAGGAGCAACACTTCAGAAAAATTGTTGTTGCTGTCAGCTTGCTGAAATAGGCTGTCGTTTTGCAAATGGGCATTGTGTTAGTACACGCATTTGTTCTGTCTGCTCATACACAGAGACCCCAGGATGCCTGTTTCTGCACAGTCTGCCTGTCATCTCTTATGGGACCTTCACACATCAGTGACACCGATTATCTCATGTCACAGCCCATCGGTTGGCTGAACTCCAGAAGAATGTGAAATTGTCTAACAAGCCTCCAAATGTGAATGGCTTCACGTTGGCCTAATTGCACACGCTGTTCGCCTGTGTCATCTGTTCCCACAGAGTGGCTGCAGGGCTCATCTGTTAGACAAATACCATTCCTAGACCTCTGACTGGGCTATTCCATTGTCAGGGTTTTGTTTTGTTTTTTTTTTTTTTTTTTTTTTTTTATCCCCATTCCCTCCTTTCGGGGGTGAATCCCATCCACTCTTCCAACAGTACCCTACCATGCCCTTCTTCCCACCCTATAATCTCATTCCCTAAAATTGGTCTAGGTAATCTGGCAATCTGGCAAAATTGTTTTAAGCACAGGCTTTTAACTGTGTTTGGAGCAGTAGAGCGTATTGAAAACGTTGGAACCTCAACTGGGAATAATGCACACGACCATGTATATATGTCCCACAAATTTTGCCAGCTTGGGAGTATATATACCACTCCCTTGATGCCCACTTGCTCTTGCAGAACTCTCATGCCAGGGTCTTGTATAATCCACCAGCTGTCAGTAGGGATGGTTGCCGTCAGAACTGCCTCCTTTGAAGAGGTGCACATATGAGGTGCAAGGAGCTGTGGTGGGTGCAGAGAAGAGTAAAATGGTGGGCCCCCTTAATCCAGGAGCAAGTCTCAACAGGCAGAGGGCTCTAGATTGTATCAGAGTTGCATATGTTACATGAAGGATTGGAGATCTGGGGACACGGTGTCCCGGAGGAAGCCAAAAGGGTTAGTCTGACTATTTTTTTTTTAAAAGATTTTATTTATTTATTTGACGGAGTGAGACACAGTGAGAGAGGGAACACAAGCAGGGGGAGTGGGAGAGGGAGAAGTAGGCTTCCCGCCGAGCAGGGAGCCCGATGTGGGGATCATGACCTGAGTCAAAGGCAGATGCTTAACCACTGAGCCACCAAGGCACCCCAGTCTGACTATTTCTTAAAAGAAGGAGACAAGCATGCCTAAGATAAGTACATGCTTTGTTCTGTGGTCCAGAGGTTCTGGGGGCAGTTGTTTCTTCATAGAGGTTGTGTTAACTACATTTTCTCATTTTCTGTATTCTTGATGATCTGGCGTTTGAGGCCACACTGACTGGGGAGAGACTGCCCCTCCCAAGGCTAGTCAATTCTTAGAGATGCCAAAGGGCTCACCCCAAAGAGCGTGCTTTTCATTTGCCAACTAACTAGTCCAGAGCCCTCACTGAGAACCACCTCCTCTGTCTGACTCTTACAATGCAGGTGGTAAGAGTCCTCTGCCCTAATCAGCCAGGGCCAAGAATGAGACAACTATAGATGACCTCTATACCCCAGAGCCCACTGATGTTACTCAAATGAGTTAATCCTAACCCATTCCTGTGGAAAACACAATAAAGGCTCTGGGTCATGCTTTCCATTTGCCCCTTTGGGCTCCTGGCCAGAACTGGTCCTTCTTCATGTGACTTTGCATGGTGTGGCATGCCCTGTCCTCTTGAGAAATGTGAGTAATAAGATAAAAATTCTATACTGAACTTTTTTTTTGTTAAAGATTTTATTTATTTATTTGACAGAGAGAGAGATAGCAAGATCAGGAACACAAGGAGGGGGAGTGGGAGAGGGAGAAGCAGGCTTCCCGCCAAGCAGGGAGCCTGATGCATGGGGGCTTGATCCCAGGACCCTGGGATCATGACCTGAGCTGAAGGCAGACACTTTTTTTTTTAATTTTATTTTATTATGTTATGTTAGTTACCATACATCATTAGTCTTTGATGCAGTGATCCACAATTTATTGTTTTGGAATAACACCCAGTGTTCCATGCAGTACATGCCCTCCTTAATACCCATCACCGGGCTAACCCATTCCCCAACCCCCTCCCCTCTAAAACCCTCAGATTGTTTCTCAGGGTCCATAGTCTCTCATGGTTCATCTCTCCCTCCGATATCCACCCCCTTCATTTTTCCCTTCCTTCTCCTAATGTCCTCCATGCTATTCCTTATGTTCCACAAATAAGTGAAACCATATCATAATTGACTTTCTCTGCTTGACTTATTTCACTTAGTATAATCTCCTCCAGTCCCATCCATGTTGATGTAAAAGTTGGGTATTCATCCTTTCTGATGGCTGAGTAATATTCCATTGTATATATGGATCACATCTTTATCCATTCATCTGTTGAAGGGCATTTCAGCTCTTTCCACAGTTTGGCTATTGTGGACATTACTGCTATGAACATTGGGGTGCATATGACCCTTCTTTTCACTACATCTGTGTCTTTGGGGTAAATACCCAGGAGTGCAATTGCTGGGTCATAGGGTAGCTCTATTTTTAATTTTTTGAGACACCTCCACACTGTTTTCCAAGCTTTTGGGACTTCATCAAGATAAAAAGCTTCTGCACAGCAAAGGAAAGAGTCAACAAAACAAAGAGGCAACCCACAGTATGGGAGAAGATATTTGCAAATGACACCACAGATAAAGGGCTGGTATCCAAGATCTATAAAGAACTTCTCAAACTCAACACCCAAAAAACAAATAATCAACTCAAGAAATGGGCAGAAGATATGAAAAGACACTTCTCTGAAGAAGACATACAAATGGCTAACAGACACATGAAAAAATGTTCATCATTAGCCATCAGGGAAATTCAAATCAAAACCACATTGAGATACCACCTTATACCAGTTAGAATGGCAAAAATTGACAAGGCAAGAAACAACAAATGTTGGAGACGTTGTGGAGAAAGGGGAACCCTCTTACACTGTTGGTGTGAATGCAAGTTGGTACAGCCACTTTCGAAGGCAGACACTTAATGACTGAGCCACACAGGAGCTCCTGAACTTCTTTTGATGGCATTAGCCTCTCTGTGTTGTCACTGTCACATCTATAAATTAAAATCCTGCAGGTACATTTTGAGACAGAAATAATTCTGAGGAGGAGGGTGACTCCCTAAATTGGAAAGATGCTTGGATCTTGGGCCATCTGCTTCTTAGAGCCTGCGGGGTGAGTCTTTCCTCTTGTCATTAAATTCTTTACAAAAACATGATTTCTAGCCATGGCAAAATATTATGCCAACATTTACATGATAATTTGTTTAATCAACCTCTTGATTTATATAAAGGCATGTTTTCATTTTATTCATCCAACATCTCTCTGTGATAAGCATACTTTTAGATAAAATGTGAACATTTCTGGCTTATTTCTTTGAAAAACTTCAGAGGTAAAAATGACGGGATCCAAAGGTATGTTTTGCTGAGATGGGATGAGCCAAGGAGAGCTGCGTTCCCTGAAAAATTCTGAAGATGTAGTCTATTTTTGTTTTTGTTTCTTATTTGTAAAGTAAGACTTAAAATCATGGCTCCCTGGATAAGATAAATCAGTCTCACACTCCCATCTCCCCATACACTGGGCTAATTGCCAGTGGATGATTTTAAGGGTCACATATTTTAGTCTTTATAGTTAAATCAGTGTATGCAAGCTATGGTCACTTCCCAATGTGTTCATAAACACAGAGAGGGAAATGTTGGACAGTGATTTTGTCCTTGTCCCCACAGTTGTTTTAAGTGTCTCTGAGTGTAGACCTTGTAGATGGTGCTACTTGACGTCGGCATTGTTGGCAAGCAGGGGCAAGATGACGACAATGGTCAGAACCCTGAGAAGGTGCAGAAATAAAACGAGGTCCATAATGTGACAGTGACATGACAGGGGATGTTTTCTGGAAGCACAGACACTCGGACTTCTACATCTAGGTGAATATGACCTCATTTAATAACAAAGATCTTTTAGAGGCTCTGTACCCAGAAGAGTGATACTGCTGTTATTATGGGAGCATCCTTGTGGCTGGCAACACCTATAGCCACATTTCCTTGATGGTCTTTAGTGGCAGCAAATCTTTATTCTTTGAGGGTGTATTTGCTCATTGACAAATGCCAGTCATTCTGATTGAAAGGAATCATGACTTCTTGAAGGCAAAGTCATTGCTTCTTCCTACAACTTATAAATTGACTCTACAGACCGTTCTGAAAGAAAAGATTTCCAAACCATTTTGAGCAGTGGTGGCATTGCAGGCAAGAACCTTTGAACTCCCAGAAGGATGACTCAGATATAACATTTTTGGACACACGCACACGCCTGCATGCATGGTGATATTGACCAAAGGGCCAAGGACATGGACTGGATATCTGCCAAGGACCTTTTTAACTCTAAGATTCTTGGTTTCTGCTCTCAATTTGGTTAGTTGGAGGAAGTGTGGAAAGTGTCAGAGCCACTGGTCCCCTTCTCATGCCATCCACCATCCATACTTGTCCCTTTAATTAACACTAGAGGGCATCTCCCTTGTGGTAGGTAAGCAAGCTGAAAAAACCCAGTGGGAATAGTTGCTGGATATTAGCAGAAACTGGTTTTGCTTAACAAAATCTGTGAGCATTATTTCCGATTTCAGATCATTATCTAAGTGAAATGGCTAAAATGAGATTTTCTTGAGTATCACAGGGACCCAAGCGTCCTCCAGAGGAGGAGTCTGTGAGGGAAATGGCTTGCATTCCAAGTCTGAGACACCCAGGCTTGGGTTGACCAAGGCTCCCAGAGAAGCCATGTTTAGTCTCCCCAACGAGTCAGACCAGCAACTGCTCATTTTACTGTTGACTGAAGGAGTTGGTTGCATCCTCAAGCACCACTGGGGAATAAAGCCCAGTCTTGCCTACCTTGTGGGGTTATTGTAATTGTCAGTGGAGGAAATGTAGATAAAAGGCCATTTAAAAAATGTTTTATATTTACATTATTTTTATTAGGTTATGAGTTATCATGGTATTAAGGGCATTTTGTAGTCTGAGACATGGACTAGTAGAATGTTAAAAGTCCATCTGAGAATCTAGAAAAGGTGCTAACAACTTACAGAAATCATAACCAAGGTGGTTTATGAGCTGGGTGTTAGTGGCCTGGCAGCAGGTGTTACGAGAAAACTCAGCTCAAAGACATGAAATCCATTCCTTAAGGCTTCACCTTCTTGTGACTGCTCATTCCCATACTGGCTTTGCAACTAAGGTTAAGGCTTGGGGATGGAGTTAGGGGAACACTTTTCCCACCCCTCAGGAATCTCCAGTTGGATCTTGGGGCCACTGGGCCCGTTCTGTGACCTCTGTGTATGTGCCTACATGGTGCACTGTAGGATGGATTGAATTGGAAGAATTTTATGGTGCAGGGAAGCTCATAATGAAAGTGGGAACTCCTCATTCATAACACAAATACACACGGAGTCTTTATTATAAAGTATAGCACTCAAAGCTGGTCCTGCAGTGGGGAGCATTAAGCAGGCAAGAAAATCGATGTAGATGGATGCGAAGCTATTTAGAAGGGAAGGGTGGTGGGTGTGGGTTGGGCAATGAATGTGGATAGGAGAAATTCTCTCAAATCTACCCACCCTTCACTACTGCTACCTCTAGTCTAAGCTACCATCATCTTCTGCCTGAGCTATGAGCCTCCTAACTGACCCACTAATAGACACTCTGACCCCTGTCTAATCTGTTCTCCTACCTGCCTGTAACCATTTTTAACAATTCAAGGCTGATCATGATACCTCCCTCCCTATAACCATTTGTGGTTTTCCATTGCTCCCAGGTTGTGTTTTAGCCCCACACTGGTCCCCTTCTCATCCCTTGTGGTCACCACGCTCCTTCCAGTGACAGGGACTTGTCTATGGTTCCATCTGCTGGAGTGGTCCTCACATGCTTCATTTCCACATCTCCAGAGTTCATGATCACTTCCTCCTGGAGTCCCTTCTTGATCACCTTGTCTTGGTCTGATTCCCGATCGTGGGTCTGCCCTACATCACCTCTGCCACTGTTTTACAGACTGGAAGGTGGTGTTTGGTTATGGCTCTCTCCCCCCCGCCCATAGTTCCCTGATGGGAGGGACCTCATCTGGTTGGGGTCACTGTGGTGTTCCCAGCACCTGGTACATAGTAGGCTCTCAAATATGTATGTTAAGAAAGAAATAAAAATTAATAATGAGAAATAATGAAATGCTACCGTAAGATTAGACCGGAGAAATCTTCTTGCAGGTGTTGTCCTGACAGGGATATTGGGTAAGTTTATAATGTAAATCACCTGTCTGCTTTTTCTGCTTCAGGTGAGCAGAAATTCTGTTTTCTTTGAATCTTTCTACTGTATTAGAAGTTACTGCTAATATGGCACTTTTTAAGTTTCTTTTATTAAAACACCTTTAAATTCTGGGTGGAAAAGTCTTTTCCTATGAAAGCAAATAATTTAGTTTAGACATTATTCAATTTGACCTGCACACCAAGAAAATACCCAGACTCAGACTTACTCTAGGATTCATTGGTGGTTTTTCTCCAAAGCTGTTTGTTTCTCTTTCTTTGGTCTCACAGATGTGACCATAGACACCAATATGATAATACAGAGTGAAAATCATGTACTGCAAACATATTTAGCTGTTTTCTTGCCCAAAGGCTGTTCATTAAGACTGTGCTATCAAAACAAAAGAAGTCATTCGAGAAGCAAGTTCGAAACACAATCTAGTATAGACAGTCCCTGACTTGCGATGGTTTGACTTATAATTTTTGATTTTACGATGGTGCATAGTGATACCCTTCAGTAGAAACTGTACTTGGAATTTTGAATTTGGGTAGCGATGTGTGGTAAGATGTTCTCCTGATGCTGGGTAGTGGCAGCTCCCATCTGGCCATATGATACACTTATAGCCACACTGTACCCACACATCTGATCTGTTTCTGATTTATTTATTTTCTTTCTTTCTTTCTTTCTTTCTTTCTTTCTTTCTTTCTTTCTTT
>NC_058405.1:96952425-97016061 GCF_002201575.2 Neomonachus schauinslandi | reverse complement strand
TTTCTTTCTTTCTTTCTTTCTTTCTTTCTTTCTTTCTTTCTTTCTTTCTTTCTTTCTTTCTTTCTTTCTTTCTTTCTTTCTTTCTTTCTTTCTTTCTTCCTTTCTTTTTCTTCCTTCCTTCCTTCCAAAAGATTTTATTTATTTATGTGATAGAGAGAGAGAGCACAAGCAGGCGGAGGGAGAGGAAGAAACAGGCTTCCCACTGAGCAGGGAGCCCAATGTGGGGCTCGATCCCAGGCCCTGGGATCATGACCTGAGCCGAAGGCAGATGGTTAACCAACTGAGCCACCTAGGCACCCCTGTTTCAGACTTTCAATTACAGTATTCAATTACATGAGCTAGCCAATACCTTATTATAATGTAGGCTTTTGTTAGATGATTTTGCCCAACTGTGGGCTAATGTAAGCGTTCTGAGAATGTTTAAGGTGAGGCTGAGCTGTGATGTTCGGGGTGTTAGGTGTAGTAAATGCATTTTCATTTTATGATATTTTCAACACACAATGGGTTTATTGGGACATAACCCCATCTTAAGTTGAGGAAGATCTCTATTACATTTTGGATAATGAGAATAAATTTCCATTCTGACAAGTCCCAGTAAATAAGTTTTGACTTCCTTTGTAATTTTTGAATGGCATCCTTAAACTTATTACTTATGTGTGATTTATTTGAAGGGATTACTACCAATATATTAAAGACTTTGAGTTTGAGAATCTTTAATCATCTCCCATATCATCAATCACCAAGACAGGATGTTGAGGGAGAGCACGTATTGCTTTCTAATAAACCTTCTGAAGGCCTGGAAAGGCTGTGGAGGCCACAGGTTTTGGCTTTTATATGGCATTTGCTCAGTTCAGTAAAGATTCATGGGGTACA
This sequence comes from Neomonachus schauinslandi, assembly GCF_002201575.2. Classification (NCBI taxonomy): domain Eukaryota; kingdom Metazoa; phylum Chordata; class Mammalia; order Carnivora; family Phocidae; genus Neomonachus; species Neomonachus schauinslandi. The sequence continues at coordinate 97,015,188 of NC_058405.1, read as the reverse complement.
GTTAAGTGGAAAGCACCATGCTAGTCAAAGAGGGAGGTAAGCAAGAATTATAGTCCTAGAATGACCTGAAGTAGCTTCTTAAGGATTACTCTATGGATCTGGGTTTCATAATCACCTCACACTTTAGTCCCAACACTTAGTCATAGCTTAGATTAAACTAAGCTATGGTCATAGCTTAGATTAAACTAAGCTATGGTCATAGCTTAGATTAAACTAAGATTTGTTCCTTAAGACTGATGGCCTAATGTGTGAGAAAGCACCCAGCACATTCCCTAGCACCTGGTAATCATAAAAGTTGATCATAAAATGTTGAGAGGTGGAATTTGATGGCAGCTTCTTGTACTGATTTCCCCAAGGTTTATTTTGGGGGGTTTTCTACCTAGGAAATCAAGAGTCCTTTTCTCTTATAAATGAATTTATCTAAAAATGGGAGCTTGCAGATTCATATCTTTTTCAAAGCTTACCTTTGCTTCTAAAGAATTATGATTTGCTCTGATGAAGGGAAACTTAAACATACAGAACTAATTGCAGACCGGATTTTGCAGTATTCACTGAAGTCCAAAGTTTTAAATCATTTTCATAAATTATAAAATAATTTATGGAATTATTTGGAATAAAGGAAGGGAAATGATATGAAGGCAGAGATGGTTATTTTTGTGACTTATATGAAAAGTGTTTTATTCTTCACAATTATTCATCCTTTGGAAGCAGGATCAATCCTTTATATGGGAAAGGTAGCCAATCATAGTGTGTAAATGGAAGGGCACAGACGGGTCTCTTTCCCCCCTCAATCAAGAAATAGCCCTCTGATTGGTCTGCTACCACGTCTGAAATGCAAACTATGATGCCTGAATCTAAAGAATCTGTTATAAAAAGGCAAATATACTCTCTAGGAAAGGTAATACGTTATATCTGTACCAGATATGAAGGAAAAAAAAACCCCCTCATATTAGCTGGTCCATTAGCTTATCCCTAAGGAAATGTGTTCCAGAGAAGGTTCCAGTCCATATAATGTATTCAATCACAGCTGGATCACCACTTGCTAATGACCTTGCAAGTGATCAGGACATTATCTGTGATTCCATGAGCACTAGCCTGGGTGTTCCTGAGGAGGGGGCCCTATCTCCTTCTTGGCATCCCTGACATACAGCCTGAGGCTTGCTGGCCCATAATAGGCTCTTTAGTCCCTTAAAAAAAAAAGACTATTTTTTTAGAGCAGTTCTAGGTTTAGAGTAAAATTGAGAGGAAGACACAGAGATTTCTCAGACACTCCCAGCCTTACATAGGGATAGCCTTCCCTTCTTATCAATGCCACTCACCAGAATTGTACTTTTTTTTAAATCAAGGATGAATCTACATATTGATGCATTGTAATCATCCAAAGTCCATCACTGACCTTAGGGTTCATTCTTGGTGGTATACATTCTATTGGTTTGGACAAATGTATTATGACATATACCCACCATTACAATATCATACAGAGTATTTTCACTGCCCTAAAAATCCTGTGTGCTCTGCTTACTTATTCTCATCCTTCCTTCCCCTAATCCCTGGCAACTATTGACCTTTTTACTGTCTCCATAGTTTTGCCTTTTCCAGAATGTCCTATAATTGGAATCATTCAGTATGTAGCCTTTTCAGATTGGCTTCTTTCACTTAGTAATATACATTTAATTTTTTTCCATGTCTTTTCATGGTTTGATAGCTCATTTCTTTTTAGTGCTGAATAATAGTCCATTATTTGCATGTGCCACTGTGGTCCTTTTTCTCAAGTGAAAACGAAACTAATAAATTCAGTTGGTGTGTGTTCAATTTTTTACTGTTTAAAGAAACTCATTGCCTTTGTTCAAACTAGTCTGTATGCATAGAGGCAGTCTTCTCTTCCTTGCCACGCCACATTTCTATGCATCAGGTAAATTTAAAAAATTGATGTAACAAAATGAGCTATGATTAGAAAAACTTCACAATGCTGTTATTGTCACACATTTAAGGTCATTCGGTATACACAGTGTGCTGAGTATGAGGTGGTTAACAATCTGAAGAAATCTTTGTTGGGAATCCACTTGCCAGAGGTGGGTCTTTCAAATGTTTCAAATACTGCTATTTCTGACCTGCACTGGGGAGTTTCATTTGCCTGGGGAATGCTAGAAGAAATTTTTCACTGGGGTAACGATTAGTGTTCCAGGCCTGTGATTGCCTAGAAAGTATAAGAATCTGGCAAATTCAGTAATGCATTACTTATGCCCTGAAATAAAAGACCACCTAAGTGGAGCTAGCCTTTTCTCCTTGCTAGCTGAAGAGTGTCTGAAAGGGAAATAGCCCTGTTTTCTAGTGTTCCTCACTGTTTCCTGGGGTTATGGTCTCCCAAGTTAGAAAAAGAAACAACAGAACAAGAATGTGTTATGTGGAGCAAGACAAATGTTCAGTTTTCAGTTCTTAGAAGTGGATGGTTTGAGGATAAGAAAATTTAGGAAAGTAAACTCTGTGAGTTCAAGTTTAGTGAGGAAAATGGGCATTTGAGGAAGTACAGGAGAATATATTTCTCAGTTTTGGGTTTAGCAAGAAACACTTAAGTTAGGGTCTTGCAAAGCTTGGTGGTGGTGATGGTTGTGGTGTGGGGGGGGAGCATTGCATATGTATATATATGTCTTAACCCTTTACACACCATGCAAGTTTTGGCTCTAGGGCTGGATTTGTCTTGGTCTTGGGCCTTCCTCCCCTCCTGGGCATTGTCACCTGATGTGACAAGAAGATTAGCAGATCCTGCTTTCAGAGCACCATTGGAGTCTAACTGGGATCTCCACTTTCCATTCTAGGGGCTTGACAGATTGCTCTAGGATAGAAGCATGGACATCCCCAAGTTGACAGAAATAGGCAGTGGGATTGATTTTGTGTTTACTTACTATATTCATATGCGTGACAGAATTCCATCCGAAACTTTTTTTAAAAAGATTTTATTTGTTTATTTGACAGAGAGAGAGAGAGAGAGAGAGAGCACAGCAGAGGGAATGGCAGAGAGAGAGAGGGAGAAGCAGGCTTCCCACTGAGCAGGGAGCCCAGTTCGGGACTTGGTCCCTGGACCCTGGGATCATGACCTGAGCCGAAGACAGTCACTTAACCTACTGAGCCACCCAGGTGCTCCTGAAACTTTTTTTCTTTTCTTGTAGCATAGCAACAGGTGGCAAGATGTCTGGAATAGCAGACATGTATGTGCCCAATCACTGCAGGTTGCTGGTATTTCACAGAAAACCCGCACGTGAATTTAGGTCAGTTCACAACCAATATGGACAGGGAAAAGAAACTAAGAGATAGTGGGTTTAACTGTGGCTGGTGCTGTTCTTGGACTATTGGAGTCTTCATAATAACCCTAAAGATAAGAATTATAACCCCATTTTATAGGTGAGAAAATCCAGACAGAGAGGTTAAGTAATTTTCCCAGGGTCAGTATCAGAGTAAAAATCAGAAACGAGTTCGGTTTAATGTCTTCTTATTCCAAAGCCTAAGGACTTCCTGTAATAATGCTTCCTCCCGCAGTCTGTAGAATGAGGGATGTTGATGATGTCATTTTGTAGAATAAAATTATATGGAGCCTAGAAGGCATTCTAATTTAGCATTCACCCTTACTTTTAAAGTATTTGTTCTCAATGTAAATGATATGAGAAAGAAAGTTATAGCTAATTTCTTGTTTGTTGGCTTGTTGACATTTCCTGATGTGGTTAAAAATAAACTGTGTTATTTGGCTATTTATGGTTTGAAATTTAAGTTCTTTGGGAAGTCTGAATTGTTTGTGGGTTTACAAAGCCCTTGATTCTTTCTTGCTCATTTTCACTAGGTTTGAAATTGAAATTATCCAGAACAGCAATAGCCTTGAAGTATATTCTGTATTCCATCAAGAAACACAACATGTCCTTTCAAAACTTAATTGAGCAGCACAAAGCTAATTAGCTGTCCGAAGACACGCCACTTAATTCACAATCCAGCATTAATTTGTTCAACACAATGAGCTTATCTTCCATATAAATGCCTTTGCCCTATGGCATCTCAAGCAGCTGCAATATACAAGAATGACTGATAACTCTTTTGTTTAAATGTGATGGTTGTTTTTTATTCTCTCTTCATTTGGCCAAAAGGATGAATAGCATGCCAATTGTAATGGGAGGGTTTTTTTTTTTTTTTTTGTCTGTGTGGCAAATTTAAAGAAAATAGATGGCTAGAAGATCATAGCATGTAGTCATCAGAGAATTAACAAAACTGTTAGGGGATGCAGTGTCCCACATGGCACAGACTAGGAAACTGATGCTCAAATGAATTCTGAGTGATGTCCAAGGTCACTTAATAGGGTGTGACATATACATACTACAAACTTTCCCCCCCTCAGGAATAAGAAATTGCTTTGCTCTAAAATAAAGGCCTGGTTTATTGTTTATTAGTTGGTACCTAAATAGATGGGGATATTGAGGAACTAAGGAGAGTGGTCCAAAAGTGTTCATAACCAGCATAGTGAAGTCTGTAAATGCTATGGGTTCAAATCTACCCATCCTTCAAGCCTCAGTGGGAGCCTTCCCTAGTTTCTGCATCTTCGTTAATTTCATCTCCTTAATGTTTTAGCTACTCACTGTGGGACTAAAAAGGTTCTGGGAACCAGTTTCAATGTGGGGAGGAGGGAGGGTTCCCCACACCAGCAAGCAATTCTTGGACACGAGCTAGTCATCCTAGAATTCAACTCCATTCTAACACTATGTACCCAGAGGTGGCATCAGGTCCCACAAGGGATCAGTCCTACAAGACCTTACTTCACCCCACTTCAGATGCCAGTTATAAATCTAGGTTGCTACCTGTTCTTCCAACCAACTGGCTATAAATCAGATGTTCTCATGACCCCCTCCTTGAGTTCAATTAATTTTCTAGAGCAGCTCACAGAACTCAGGAAAACATTTTACTTACTAGATTACCAGTTTATTATAAAAGGATATAACTCAGGAGCAGCCGGATGGAAGAGATGCACAGGGCAAGTCATGGGGAAGGTGTGCCATTCTTCCCAAATCTTCAGTGTTCACCAGCACAGCACGTCTCCTAATCCTATCCTTTTGGGTTTTTATGGAGTCTTCATTACATAGAAATGATTGATTAAATCATTGATTTAACAGTGGATTCAACCTCTAGCTCCTCTCTTCTCCGGGAGGTGGGGGCTAGTTTGGACTCACAGGGTTCGGTTTCCTAGCAATCAGCACCCCCCTTAGGTGTGGTCCAAAAGCCACCTCATTAACATAACAAAAGAGATCCCTGTTGCTCTCATCACTTCGGAAATTCCAAGGCTTTTAGGAGCTCTGGGCCCCAAATGGGGATGAAGACCAAATATATATTTATTATTATAAATCACAATATCACAGGAACTTAATTTCTGATTTCTTTAATAATTAAACGTGGATGTATGCACATAGGTACCATATTTTAGAAAAAGTTTTGATTTTATAGTGCACATCATTACAACAAGCCCAGTTCAACTCCTACGAATAAGCTTTTGCCAAAGTTTTTATGTATATCCAAGTCCCTTAATGAGCTTAGCATCTCGTGTCTGACAATAAGCAGAGGTAATGCTCAGGGTCAACAAACAGGAGACAGGTGCTTTATGGACCAGCAGGGGTGGGCTTGGCAGAGAAGGGAACAGGAGCCTTCTGTGGTACTGCCTACACAACCTTGACACTCAGGTGGGACATTTGCTTCTCATACCCACAATTACCTGCTGGTGGACTAATTCAGTGGAAATTTCCAAGTCCTTATTTTACTTGCCACAAGCTGTGACTTTTGTCAGTAAGACGCCTATAGTTACATCGTTGAGTCTCTGTTCTTCATAGAATTCAACACACCTTTATGCACATAGACACACAGTAATGCTTCCAAAGTACTTGTGGAATTGGGCATGGAGCTGACGGAATATGCCAACATTGTAACAGTATGGTCTGTTCAAAGTTCAATTAGTCATCAAGAGGTTTGTTTGCATCATGCCAGATGACCTAATTGATAGCTGTTTGACAAAACAGAGAGCTGGGTTTTGCTGTTTGCAGGTAGTGCTTAAAAATGCATTGGGAATGATACGGATGTTTTAATACCCTGTATCTGTCCAATTAGGCAAAATTATGCTATAGTAACCTACCGAATCCTAAAAGTGTTGAACTGCAAAGTTTGATTTCTCGCTAGTGTTCCATCACCACTGAAGTTCATCTGGGTGCTCTACTCCACGTCTTCTCAGTCCAGGACAGCTATTATATGGAATGTTTCTGTCCACGCCTGGGGAGAAAGAGAGCTCCAGAGGGTATTTCACCAGCCATTTAATGCTTAGCCAGGAGGTGACACATGCGCCTTCTTCTTACAATTCACTGGCCAGGACTATGTGGTCTCCCCCAGCACCAGGGGCCAAGAAGTGCCAGGAGGCCCTGGGCCCAGGTGGTGGAGAACTGATCAAACTTGATTGACAGCAGCAGTAGCTACTGTACTGGGCGCAGGCTGATCGGCCATGCACTGGTCAGGTCCCCTGTACCCCAGTCTCCTTGTAGTTCCACGAGAAGTGTTCTCACTCTCACAATTTTTTAGACTCAGCTTTGACACCACCAGCACCATAGCATCAGGAGAAGGAAGGGAAACTGGAATTGTCAGAACCATTTAAGGCCAAAACTAGGGCACAGGTAGTATCCAAGAAAAGAAGTCCTTGTCAGAATACAGACAGGTGTGATTCTGGCCTCAGTCCAGTAGGATAAAGAGCAGAGTAGACAAAATTTTGCTACGCCAAATTGGTATTTTTATATCCTCTTGCAAAGCCGTAGTCAATATACTTAGTTACTTTTCTTTACATTAAAGAAAATGCAGGTTGAAGTTTTTTTTTTTTTTAAAGGTAGATTTCAAATAGTCATCAGTATTCACAGAGATTATATTAATATTCCCGGAGTGGGGGAAATAAATTTTGAATTTAGATGTTTTTGAACCACTCAAATTTGAACATGGGTGAGAAATGCTAAAATGCAGCTATGGAATTTGCCTGTGGGCTTTTTTCTTCCTAAGTCACACATTTCATATCCCAGGACACCTCTTGTGGATAAAAACCACAGTGCCTCACTTAACCTAACCAGATGTGTCACAGCCAAACTACTTGGCAGGACCCTGGTAATGCAATGACACTGGTCTTCAAGGTAAAAATCTGTTTTTCTTTGTGTCCAGGTGATCCTCTAATGCTAATTGCAAGTGATTTGTGGCAACTGTCAAGTGCATTTGATCTGGGCAGATCATTCCTTTCATCTTGTGAGATCGAGAGCTTTTCAGCCCTTAATCTCACATCCTCCCTGCCAATTGCCTTAAAATCGAATTCTCTGGGTGTTCCTTAGTAGACATTCTGATACATCCCCATAAACATAGGTTAGGCTACGTTGAACACATAGGTCTGTTGCTTTGCCAGTTCTTCCATCATATTTGTAAATGCTTTCAACTTCTGAGATGCTGAACTTTGTGCGCTTGTCTTCCATTGATCTCTTATGCCTTTGGGAGCTAAAACATTCTTCAATCACGACAGAGAGCAAGTCATGTTGTTCAGTGTATTTCTAGTTGCAGAACATCAGGTACTCTGGCTAACTTTAACAGAAAAGTAATTTACTGCAAGGATATTGGATAACTTATGGAAATGATAGGAAAGCTGGAGAGAAAGGGTTGAAGATGGCAGAGACTGAGGTAGATGTGGAGATCCAGAGAGGAGAAACAAGCCAGTTGTCTTTGCAGGGCCTCACTGCCAGGATGAATGAGATTGAAACAGTATCTTTTCTTTCTATCACGAGTCAAAGCCCTGGGACAGTTCCTCTCAATTATCCAAGTTCGGTCAACTGCTCATGCTTTGTTTGGAGGGCAGGAGGCAGCTCGATTTACAGCCCCACCAGGATTGCACACGGCGCGGGAGGGGTGAGGCCCCCCAAGGAAAGTTGGGGTACCTTTACTTTGGGAAAAGAGAACAGAACAAAAATGATGAATGCCTATTACAGGGAGTGAGAGGTTTGAGGATAAATGATTTAATTTGTCTGCACAGAGTAACCCGTCTCTCCGCTTTCCTTCAGCTTCGCAGACCACACTGGGAGAAATGAGTGGGCTCTGGTCCAAACCTGGTATTTAGCCAGATTTGATTTTCCAATTAGTGAGGATTTTGATTGGTCTGTGATTTGACTTTGCTGCCATACTTGTGATAAATTTATATTAGCGACGGTACTATCTAGAAAGCTACAAAGTTATTTGGTTGTAAATGAACACTTTTCATTAATATTTAGAGATTAAACTCATTTTTTATGAGCAGATAGAAACAAATGATAACTTGGCCTTTACTGTGCAAAATTAATAGCAATTTATCACCATTTAGATGAACTTGAGGCAGGTTCTAAGCGCTAGAAGTTGTTGATTAACAGTGTTTTCTTTTGTTAATTGACCTTTTAGACAACAGTGACTGTCTTCTGAGGATGTGGCTCTATCAGGGTCTTTGATGTTTCCTGGAAACCACAGCTGTGTCGGCCCTGAGATTAATGAGTGAAAAGAACTGTTCCCAGCGAAGGCCCTAGTGGGTGATCTCTGACAGAGAACTTGAGATTCAAGGTTGATTGTCCCGAGCGTTTGAATTAGCATATAGGTTGCCATTTCCCACATACACAACACAGTAGCATTATTATATTCCATATGATTTTTGGCCTGCCAGTCAGGGTTTCTGTACAGTGTTATCAGCGGATTTGTTTTTGTGTGTGCGTGTGTGTGTGTGTGTGTGTGTTTGATCAACAGAAGCTGATTTCTCTTTTTCAGGGAAGACAGGAAATAGGGCCAGCTTCACAGGCTTGCGACCTGTGTGGTCCCAAAGAACCCCATGCTCTAAAGGGTCTCACACTCGGTTTAATGATCTGCTATTGTCATCTTGACATGCTTAATCATTTTTGAACAAGAGGCTTTGCATTATCATTTTTTCACTGGGTCCTGCGCACCTTATAGTCAATTCAGCTAAAATAAAGTCAGTAAAAATAGCTGTGCTATTCTCCCATTTGTGTTTTCGAGTTTGAAATTGTCTGCCAGAGTCCTGCTTTGAACCTGTCCCAGGTTCCCTCAGGTACAAAGAGGAGGCTTCAGAGCCTCCCTCTCTTGCTGCCGTCATGGGTCTCTGGAATTTCTCCAGGTTCCTAGAATTCTTTTTTTTTTTTTTTAAAGATTTTATTTATTTGACAGAGAGAGATACAGCGAGAGAGGGAACACAAGCAGCGGGAGCGGGAGAGGGAGAAGCAGGCTTCCCGCGGAGCAGGGAGCCCGACGCAGGGCTCGATCCCAGGACCCCAGGATCACGACCTGAGCCGAAGGCAGACGCTTAACGACTGAGCCACCCAGGCGCCCCAGGTTCCTAGAATTCTTGACCTATGTGTGGAAGTAACCCTTCTTATTTCAACACGTTTTCATTGTTGTGGTTTTTGTGTTCCTGGTTGTTGTTTAGGGAACAAGAAGGTTACAGGGGAAAAAAGACAGACTGAAAACAAAGAAAGCATAAGAAAACAAAATGAGGACAAGCCACGTATCTGTAAATTGAAGTAATTATATAAGGAGATTGATATTAAAACCCAGCTGCAGGGCGCCTGGGTGGCTCAGTCGGTTAAGCGACTGCCTTTGGCTCAGGTCATGATCCTGGAGTCCTGGGATCGAGTCCCGCATCGGGCTCCCTGCTTAGCAGGGAGTCTGCTTTGCCCTCTGACCCTATCCCCTCTCATGTGCTCTCTCTCATTCTCTCTCTCAAATAAATAAATAAATCTTAAAAAAAAAACAAAAACCCAGCTGCAGGTTCCCTGGGCCGGCACTGTTTACAGGGTGTCAGGCCCCATTTCTTTTCACCCCGGGGCAATGACTAGACAAAGCCTCTCAGAGTCTCAGCCGTGGGTGCAATGGTATCAGGAGAATGTGTGATTAAGGTCTTGGGCTATCGGGGCAGAGGAACGTGCATTCCATCCAGGCTCTTCTTGAGTCTTTTCCTTATCTGGAAAATGGGCTTCTCTGGAACTATGTGACCTAATGCAGGTAGAATGTTGAATATAGTGCTGCAGGTGGTATTTCTTCATGAATGGTAGTTTTATTGCTACGCTGGTCCTTTCCCTCCAGTCCTCTCTTCCTCTAAAGAGTCGGTTCTTCCCCTCCTTAGCCAGAGACCCTAGACTCCACTCCCTGGGCAGACCCTGCAGCTCTAGGTGGTGGAAGGCAACTGCTTTTACTGTCATTGATTCCCTTCCTCCTCTCTTGGCCTTCTTTCACTGCAGGGCCTATCCCTCGCTATCAAGAAGCTTGTGACATACAGTGTAAAGCCCTCTGGTGTCCTGGTCAGGATTCTGACAAGATTAAACAAAGGAACTGAGGAGAGTTTAAGGACTGTCCTCTACAAGTGCGGGCTGCTCTCACAGATACCAGCAAAGTCTCATGAAAACATGCCGGGCTAGCACAGTGGGGAGCGGACAGGAGCCCCAGGCCTGAAGGGGAGCGAGGCGCCAGGCACAGGGTGGGAGCAGGCACCCGAAGACAGCTGCCCTGCAGGTGCTGTGGCCCAGAGCCTAGTGGTCCCAGGGTGAACACCCGGAACCCACCCTCCCATCTCCCAGCCTCCTGTCAATGCCTCAGGCAGGAAGCCAGAAGGCTGGAGAGGCCACTGGGTCAGTCCATCAAAAGCCAGCCTCCAGGGCATTGGCCTGTGAGGGATGGAGGCTGGACCTGTGAGAGCAGAGGAGGGGCATCCCATAGGTGGAAACAGCTCTCCTCTCCCTGGCCACCACCCTTTCTTTACCTCAAACTCCCATACATTTTTGTTTGTTTGCTTAGCTGAAATATGTTTGACACATAACATTGTGTGAGTTGAAGATCTGATACGTTTACATATTGTGATAGGATTGCCATTGTCGTGTCAGTTAGCACTTGATCAAGTCACACAATTAGCATTTCTTTTTTGTGGTGGGAATAATTAAGATCTAGTTCCTTAGCAAGTTTGATGATTATAATACAATATTTCTGTCTCTGTTCACTATACTGTGCATTGAAGTCCAGGATATACATTTTTTAGAATGAAATAAGAGAGCAGGAAATTAAGTAGCAGAATTTGACTTGTAATTGCTTTTAAGTCTATATTTTTATTTTTTTAAAGATTTTATTTATTTATTTATTTGACAGAGACAGAGACAGCGAGAGCAGGAAGACAAGCAGGGGGAGAGGGAGAGGGAGAAGCAGGCTTCCTGCTGAGCAGGGAGCCCGATGTGGGACTCGATCCCAGGACCCTGGGATTATGACCTGAGCCTAAGGCAGACGCTTAACGACTGAGCCACCGAGGCACCCTAAGTCTATATTTTTAATTTATATCTGTTTTTACTATAGGTTAGAAGTTAATTATTATGATTGTGTGTGTGTGTCTGTGCATGCGTGCGCGCGCGTGTGTGTGGGGGCCAACTTTCAGGTTACTTGTGTTAAGAAAAATAAGAACAAGAGAAAATCAAGCCATCATCACATTTTCTTCTTCATGACTTAACGCCTGTTTGACCTTTGTCTTTGCCTAAATATCACTTTCTCAGAGGAGTCTTCCTTAATCCTCCAAATTAGGCTAAAGCCTTGGTGTGTGTTCTCACAATCCCCATATTTTCCTGTACTTATTGTACTTGTAGTTACATTTTCAATGTTGGACTTTTTGATATTTGAAGTCCATAAGGGCAGTGTCTGTGTGTATTAGTTCACCGCTGTTGATCTGGCTGTCTTGGTGAACCCCTGTGATTTAACAAATAATTGTGCTTGCTTGACTGACTTTGTCTTCTGGAGTCTATTTGAACCCTATCAGCTGCTTCCACTGGCCACAAGCAGAATCTCTGTTTTTGCCTGTATCAAAGTTGGTTCTCTAGCTAGACCTCCCCCCATCAGTTTCTGTTTCTTATCTGAGGGTCGCTGCTTCTTTAGCTCATATACAGAGCAGACATGCTTGACAAACTCGCTAAGCCCCACGATTCTCAGAACGGGCTGGCCAAGGTTATGACTTCGTCATGTGCTCTGGGTTTGGATGACGAGTCCTCAGGTCTCATCAGATCCCTTGCTGGGGTGGGAGGCAGGGAGGTCTAGCCATCCAGAACTATCTTAACCATAGCAGATGGTGTCTCTCAGAGGTAAGCAGAGGTGTTACTTTACATGCTTGCTGGGTGGGGAAGAAAAGTAGTTTCTCCCAGGTCAGGGACATTGATAAAATGATGAACTAGTGCATGTGCCATGTGCTCTCTCTCTCTCTTTTTCCCTGTTGTGCTGATTCTAGCAACTGCTCCAAGCTTGACCTGCTCAAGGCTCATTGGCTCTTAGTTCCTCAATATGGCATTTTACTGGAGTAGCCTCTTGTCCAATAAAAGGATGTCTTGGATTAAGATGATTTATGATAGACTTTCAGATTATCTCAACAGGGATGAAGAAAGCTGAACATTAACTTATAAAGAATAAGAAGGAAGCTAAATTTTGGAGGACTGATCCCGAATGGATGCCCGGCCCTGTGGTTCCATTGTACCACTGAGCACATAGTATTGTCATTCATGTACATGTTTGCCTTCTCTATAAGACTGTGAGCTCCTTAAAGACAGGGACCATTATTTATTCATCCTTGTATTTCTAGCGTTGAGAGTGGTTCCTGGTATATAGCAGGTGCTCAGTAAATGCATACCAGTTTGACCCAAATTGAATTCCCCTAGATCAGATATGCTCATGGATGAAATGCTAGGAAAAACCAAATGTTCTCTAAAAACATCTGCTTTTCTCAGTAGGCTATATCACCATTCCTATGTTGGATAGAGAAGGAAATAAAGGAGCAGATAAATCTTACCTCTTATAATTATGGATATCTTTGAAAGTGGAATAAGAGGAGAGTCACACTGGGAAGTTTAGTTTTCTTTGGAGGTAAGATAAGTAAGATTCTTTCTTTATGGTCTCAAACATCCTACTTCTTTTTTATGATCTCCCTATTCAAGACAGTATTGGATAAATGGTCTTACATCGTGAACTCAGATAGAATCATGTGTTTCTTCTACTTGCAGTTCTCTATCAGTTCCTCACTGCCAACCCATGTCTAGTGTCAAGACCCAGCTCAAAATCTCAATACTCCCAGGAAATCTTCTCTGACTTATCTCAATTTGTTTCATTCGTTTCTTTTCTCCGTGGCCCCCAGCATTTAAGTATTGTGTTTATTCATAATCATTAAAAATAGTCTATATATAAACACATTCTTATATTTAGTCTCCTATTTAGATCTTGTATTTAGGTGCTTCTTTGTAAGTTTAGTTGCCTTTTTAATGTGTAAATATTTAATTGATCATACTAGTGACGCTGGGTATTGTGCTTGTTCTCAAGTTGCTAAAATTTCATCTCTATTTCTTGGCCTCTATTTCTTCAAAGAAGTTTTCCCATCCATCTATTTACCTACCCATCTATCTATCCACCCAACCATCCATTTATACACCTACCAATCCACCCATTCACCCTCAATCCATCCATCCATCCATCCATCCATCCATCCATCCATCCATCCACCCACTGTCTAACAAATATATGTTGGGAAGCTGCTCTGTGCTGGACACTGCTGGATGTTAGGAATATACCTACCTGTAAATGAAAAGGGCAAATCTTTCCCATCCAGAATGTTTGGGAGAAGTTGTACAGAAGTTAAGCACTGATGTTGATTCCTTGATCTCTTTTATGACCCAGGGAAGTTTGAAGTCCCTATTGTAGCACTGACCTTTGATTCATACTTATACAAGCACCTTTGGGAAGCTCCTCCTTCTGTAGAAACCATCCCCCTTTATGCCCCTATGTTGCACCCCTCTCCAGTGAGTTGAGTTTGCCCAGGACTTGATGACGGTTCCTAGAATAGGTGTGTTGGATGGAAGGGGGAAACATCTCTGGTACAGAGCAGGAGAAGCTTGTTTTTCAGTATTCTCAGATGGTGCTTAATATTGTTTCTCTGGGGCAACAGTTCAGAAAGTTTCAATTTCAGGAAACTTTATACTTCTAAAAATTATTAAGGAAATTGAAGAGTTTTTGTTTTATGTAGGCTGTATAAAATTTACTGTTAGAAACCAAAACAGAAAAATAACATATTTATTAACTCATTAAAATAAAAAATTAAGTGTGACACTTTTTAAAATAACACTTTTAAAATGAAAAATTACTGTTTTCTAAAACAAAAAAATGTAGGGCAAGGAATGGCATTATTTTACTTTTATGGAAATCTTTAATATCTGGCTTTATAGAAGGCAGCTGTATTCTCATATTTGTTTCTGCATTCTGTCTAGTGAAGTATGTTGATATGATTGAATCATATGCAGAAAATCTGGCCTCACACAGATATGTAGTTGGAAAAAAAGTGTTTTCATAGCCTTTTCAGATTGTTGTGGATGTTCTTTGATATTACACCAAAACTCAACCAATGGTAATTTCTCAAGGATTAGTTGCAATATAGTATCTGAAATGATATCAATCTGTAAATGTTGGGAAGCTGTCAAGCTCATGGTGATGGATACAAGTTTTCCAAAATTCTAATTTTTATTTGAAACTCAAATTTAATCATCAGCCCCAAATACATTAGTTATTTTGCTAGAAGTGTCAGGCTTACTTTATTCAGTTTTGAGAAAATATCTGCTGGATACCAAGGTCTGAATAATCACAATATGCCAGTTGTTCTATTTCTCCATGAAAGAAGTGGCTAGTTCACTTGTAACTTGAGCAATCACACACATATTTTATTTTGTTTTTGCTTCTTTTTCTGGAGACAACTATTGTACTTTGGTATGTAACAGAAGTGCTTTATGCATACTTCCTATTTTGTTACACAGAATATTAAAGAGATGTGCCCTCAGAGTTGTGACTAAATAAAACAAATAATGTTTAGTGCTTCCTCATGAACAAGTGAAGCTGGTGTTTTTGTTTTAACATGTGTGAATGGTGGGGAAGGATATAAAACTACTAGTTCATTGCCCTTGCCCTGGTTTGGGCTAAACTATTGGTAGTTTATTCACCATTGCTTTGGGGCCATCAGAGCAAATGTTGACACAGTGAAAATGTAAAATATGTCTCAGTGTGATTGTGAAAATAGTTTTGACCTTGAAAACCCCTTGAAAGTGTCTCATTGGTTTCCTAGGGTCAACAGGACTACAGTGGACTTCACTTTGAGAACAACTGTTCTAGGAAAACAATTTCATCAGTGTTAATGGGGTAGAGAGATTTTTATTGGATCTAGACAACTAACCACCTTGTGTAACAAATCTTTATGGGGAAAAAATGCTCTGAATTCTCAACACCTTACTAAGAAACTTTGAGAACTCACAGGATTTATAAGTTCGGGATGGCCTGTATGTCAATAGTTTGCATAATGCACCTGCCTCCTAATTTACAGGATGCTTAGGTTTTTGAAAGGAAGCAGGCAATTAAAAAACACTTAAAATTAATTTTCTCCTAAGAATTAAAGAAAAGAAACAAATTTCAGTGAGTTAGACGAAAATCAAGTCATATACATTAGTCATATACTAATATTCTTAGTAAACATTTCTAGACAAAGTGAATATGGTAAAAAAGAAAATATTTATTTAGGAAATAATAACAAAATTACTGAAAATGTTCAGTTAAGTCCCCCAAGACATTAACCTGCAGGCATTTTAAATTCTATTCTCCATCTTCTTCATTTATAAGAATTGTTGCAAACCAAGTTTTTGTCATATTCACTCAGTGAATATTTAGCATATTCTTCAATCTTGGCTGTGTTATCTCATAGTGCTCTCCCATCCTCCATATTTAATGAACACCTGCTAGATATATTCCACCTTTCATATGGAATTAGAGATTGCATATGGGATGATAATGCCCACACGAGTAAAGTTTATTGTGTAATTGGCAGCTGGACTAATCATTTATGGGCCAACCAACAAATCTGTAATTTGTCAGTTGATACTTGCTCATGTGCAAAGCAGAGGTAACTGCAAAAGTAAAGACTTTCATTGTATACTTTTATTTTGTTTAGTTTTGTTTTTCTTGGAGGTAAGGAGATAAGGAAAACATTTGATCTAAGTTTCATAAAAACGTATCTCGTAGGTTGTATATTCTTTATAGAATTTGGAAAAAAATAGTACTGAATAGATATTTTACCAGGATTAATAAGAAAAACACACTATAATAATACTTCAGCCACTGACACATATTTTTTGTGCTAAATTGCTTTATATCTTATATAGTTTTTGCCATTTTGAATAATTTCATCCATATAAGTGGAACGTATATTTCTCAGTAATTGATAATTTTAAGAATAATAATCTAATCCATAATCATCAACTTTGGTATTTTTAGGACTGAGTTTATTTACAATATATGCATACATGTAAAATGTGTATTCTGTAAGAACACATACAAGCACACATTAACAAGTGAGACAGTTACTCATGTAGAAGTGGGGGAGAGAAATGGGAGGGGATAAACACATAAACAAAACAAGTGAGAAGCCTTCCATAACTTACTGATAATATGACATGAACTAAGGAGTATGGTCAACTCAACCCTCAGCATTTGAAATAAAACAAATGTAATATGTCAAATAATTAGATATGATATTAGTGAAGATATAGAATTCTAGTCATCTATGACAAGTCCCATATTGTCTGATTGCTTTCACAAAGGTAAGCATGCAGAAACTACTGAAAATCCTACTGTTTTTCTTTTTGCCCCCACCCACATTGTTCTAAAATTTTTTTATTGTATACATTTTTAAATACTTGCAAAAGAAAAGTATAACCCTTATGAGCTCATCACACTGAGATTCAATTAATAGTCAAAGTTTGGTCAACCTTGTTTTATTTTTCCTTTCTCTATATCATACTGTGATTCTCATCTTAATATTTTACCCCTAAATCCTTTGGTATGTATCTCTAAAAATAGTATTTGCTTTTCACAATGTTCGTGGTTAATACCATTTGGCTATAAATGGTGAGTGCCTTTCACTGATTCTTCACCTAGGATCTTTTTGATACTAACTGATGTTTTCCAGGCATGCTTTTACTTAAAAGCAAAATACATACAATTGCTTGAGAAACAAATGTGTTCAGTATCATCTCAGAATATCTGAATGGGACAGCATACATGGCCCTAGGTAGGTGGATGTGGGAAAGGGGATTGGTCTGCATCATGCTCTAAGTAGGGACATACTGTATTAGTTGTCTCTCATACTCTGGGTGCATGACCCTCCACTCCTTAAAAATTTTTTTTAAATGTATTTTTGGCAAATAAAAATGATATATGTTTAAGGTGTACAACATGATGTTTTGATATATTATAACTGTGAAATGATTACCACAATTAAACTTACTAACATGTCATCACCTCCCATAGATATCATTTTGTGTGTATGCCTGAGAATCCTTGGGATCTACCCTCTTAGCAAATTTCAAGTATACATTATTATTAACCATAGTCACCATGCTGTATATTAGGTCTGCAGAACTTTTTCATCTTATAATTAGAAGTTTGTGCCCTTTGGTCAATATCTCCCTTCTTCTCCCATCCTCAGGCCTCTGGTAAACATCATTCTACTCTCTGTTACTGTGAGTGTGACTTTCTTTTAGATTCCACATGTAAGTGACATCCTGTGATATTTGTCTTTCTGTGTCTAGCTTATTTGATTTAGCATTATCTCCTCCAGGTTTACCTATGTTGTCACAAATGGCAGGATTTCCTTCTTTATAAAGACTGAATAATATTCATTGTATACATGTATTTATAGGCATGTATATATGTGTGTATGTGTGTGTGTGTATATATATATATATATATTTATTTATTTGTGTGTGTGTGTGTGTGTGTGTGTATGTTAGGTTGTTTCCACATCTTGGCTACTGTGAATAATGATGCATTCAACATGAGAGTGCAAATACCTCTTTGAGATAGTGATTTTATTTCCTTTGTATATATACTCAAAGTAGGATTGCTGGATCATGTGGTAGTTCTATTTTAATTTTTTGAGGAACTTCCATACTGCTTTCGTTAATGGCTATACCAATTTACATTCCCACCGATAGTGTGCAAGGGACCTATTTCTCCATACACTTGTCAATACTTATCTTTTGACTTTTTGGTAGTAGCCAGGCTAACAGGTATAAGATAATATCTCATTGTGGTTTTGCTTTTCCCTGATAATTAAGTGATGTTGAACATCTTTTCACATACCTATTGGCCATTTGAAACAATTTCTATGCAGGTCCTTTCCCCATTTTTAATTGTTTGT
Source organism: Neomonachus schauinslandi (assembly GCF_002201575.2). Lineage (NCBI taxonomy): Eukaryota > Metazoa > Chordata > Mammalia > Carnivora > Phocidae > Neomonachus > Neomonachus schauinslandi. Next base: position 96,996,878 of record NC_058405.1, on the reverse strand, counting down.
TTTTTGTTTGCTATTGAGCTGTATTTTTGCTTATTGACTTGTATTTCATTTCTTTGCCTTTGATGTCATAGCCAAAAAACCACTACCAAGACCAGTATCAAAGAACTATTCCCCTATGTTTTCTTCTAGAAGTTTTATGGTTTCAGGTCTTATGTTGAAATCTTTAATCCATTTTGAGTTGATTTGGGGTATGGTGTAAGATAAAGATCTGATTTCATTCTTTTGCATGTGGATATCCAATTTTCCCATCACCACTTATTGAAGATGATATCTTTTCCCTATTGTATATTCTTGTCTCTTTTGTCATAAATTAATTGACTGTATATGCATGAGTTTATTTCTGGGCTCTCTATTCTGTTCCATTGGTCTATGGGTCTGTTAGATCAATACCATACTGTATTGATTACTGTAGTTTGGTAATATAGTTTGAAATCTGGAAGTATGATGCCTCCAGGTTTGTTCTTCAGGCTCAAGATTGTTTTAGCTGTTTGAAGTCTTTTGTGGTTTCATATGAATTTTGGGATTGTTTTTTTGTATATTTGGGAAAATGCCATTGGAATTTTAGTAGGGATTACATTGATTCTGTAGATTGTGTAGAATGGACATTTCAATAATATTCTTTCCATCTATAAATATGGGATATCTTTCCATTTATTTTTATCTCCTTCAATGTGCATTATGGTGGGGATTGGTGGCCAGGGCCTGGTCTGGCATTGTGTCAACAGGTAGTCAGAGAAGCTGGGGCTGGCTACTGAGTGCAATGACTGTACTGGATCCTTGGGGCTGAGGCAGCTCCATCAGGGGTAAGGAGATGGGGTCGGGGATGGACTCAGACAGGTGGAGCCTACAAACTTGAAAGCCTATGGGTGCTTCAGCAGAGAAAGCTTTAGGGAGTCCAAGGCAACTCTACTGCTTGCTGGTTTCCTCAGTGGTGAAGGCTGGGGTCATCCACAAAGCAGACAATTGAGAACACACTAGATCTCACCATGTGGCTGACACTGGTGATCCTTGCTCTCCTTCCTTGTTTCTAGCTGTCTCCACATGTCTCTGCTATACCAGTCTCTGTGTGGTATGAAACTATCACATCCTTTGTGCAGTGCCCTAAAAGGCTGGAGAAGCTGGCCACTCACCATGCTCTCTTTTTCCTGATCTCTGGGGCTCTGAGCAGTGTTAGCCTGAAGGATGAAATGATGCAGGCAAAACAAAACTCTTCTTTCTTCCCTTTTTGTGTAGTTATTCTCAGGTTTTTTACTCCATTGTGTTGCTGAAGCTTCTTTTTTTTTCCCCTAAGTTTTTATTTAAACTCCAGTTAGTTAACATATAGTGTAATATTAGTTTCAGGTGTAGACTTTAGTGATTCCTCACTTACGGACAACACCTGGTGCTCATCACAACAAGTGCCCTTAATACCCATCACCCATTTAACCCATCCCCCTGCCTACCTCCCCTCCAGCAACCCCCAGTTTGCTCTCTGTGGGTATCGTTTGCCTCTCTCTCCTTTTATTCCCCTATGTTCATGATTCATTTCTTAAATTCCACATATGAGTGAAATAATTTGGTATTTGTCTTTCTCTGACTAACTTATTCTACTTAGCATAATACATTTTAGCTCCCTCCATGTCATTGCAAATGGCAAGTTTTTATGGCTTCTTAACTGGACTCCTGAGATGTGCCAGAGCTATTTTTGTTCACGGGTAGGTATCTAAGTGTTGTTCTTTGTGGGGACAGAAGCTGGAGTGTCCTACTTCTTCCTCTTGGTGATGTCACTCCTTGTTCTTTAAGTTAAATTAAAACCAGTCAGAATTCAACAGGTCCAGTTGGTTAATGAGGTTTCTAGTTTGGGATGCCATCCTTCCCTTGATTTTCTCCTAGAACTCTGGGATGGGTTGGGCTAACACTGTCCCAAGTGTCATTCCCATCTGCCTGTCACCCCCAAATTGAAGCCCACCACTTCCTGCTGCCTATATGTGTATGGCTGAGGGCCTCCCCAGAGTCAACCTGCTGCTGTGCCCACTCCTCAGTGCAGTTGTGGAGAAAGGATGATCTCATTCCAGAGGTGCCAGCTCTCATCTGTGGTACTCCTTCATTTTATATTCCCAAGAAAAAGACATGGGACTAGGGACTCTTATAGTATCATCTATTTGCTCTGTTCTGAAACTAACCCTATCCCCTGAATCCATTCTAGACTTCCCTCTATCTAAAAGTAATTTTCTTCCTAGAGCCTTGTTCAATCTCCTTGTCACTAAAGTTTGGTTGGAGAGTTTGGTTCAACCTATTACAAGTTGCCTTAACTCCTTGCCTTGAGATCCTAGGGTTGATGTGCTAGCTATTTTGCTTCCAAATGCTGTGTACTTTATACTGAAATTAATTACTTTTTCATAATGAACATCTTTGCATAGTAGTGACCTAGGGGGATAATAGCCTGATTGGGTCACACAATATTTGTTACACCCTAATCCCAGAATGCTGGCTGACTACACTTTTTCTTTTGCGATAGGTGCTTCTTTGCAGAGCAAGTGAGTTTCTTTACATTAAAATGGACATGAGGATGCATATAGACACAAATGAATAAAATAATCCAGTGCATTTTTAGAACACTTAATTAAAAATAACTAAGAAGGGGCGCCTGGGTGGCTCAGATGGTTAAGCGTCTGCCTTCGGCTCAGGTCATGATCCCAGGGTCCTGGGATTGAGCCCCACATTGGGCTCCTGGCTCAGCGAGGAGCCTGCTTCTCCCTCTCCCTCTGCCTCTCTCCCTGCTCATGCTTTCTCTCTCTCTCTCTCTGTATCTCTGTGTCTCAAATGAATAAATAAAATCTTTAAATAAAAAAAATACACTAAGAAGTAGATGTATTTCTTTTCAATAAACTTACACATATGAGTATGTGTTGCCTAGGCTCTGAACTCTTTGGGTTTGATTGGGGTGGTCTCCTGTGTCTTTTGAATCCTCCAGGGCAGCTCGTGGTCAAACCCTAATAAACCATGATGACTGACTGTCTCTGGTGGTGAGTTTGTCACCTCTGAAAGTCAAAGTACCTCTTTGGGGACTCAGATAAAATTTTGTTTCTTACAACAAAGAGCTCACTGCAAAGTTCTTAAAGACTCCTGCTTCATCTCTATGCAAGGGATTGCTAAGCAACCAAGAAGCTGGGTGTTGAAGGTCCGGACGGTGCAGACCTTTTCTCCCTGTGCTGCTTCCTCATAGCCTGCTTGGTTTTTGCTGTCCTCTCCTAACTCCACATCTCAGGGTCTCCTTCACCATTTCAGGGCCCAGACTGAAATCTCCACTTCTCTAGTGGACAGATCTGTCTTGCTATATGTCTGTGAAATTGATGCATACCATCTAAATGTATGACCAATTTCTGGATCTAACTTCTCAATGGAATAAGGAGTATAATCCATGTTTTCTCAGGTTTCTCCAAACTGGGGGTACATTAAGATCATGAGAACAGAACCAACAGCATTTCTCTGCCTCTGCCTTTGCTAGAATTGCTATAAATATACTCTTCAAATCTTCCAGCTAGTTCAGGAAGTCCCCAGAGGGCATTGTCTTTGTGTTTGGAGCAGTGTTTTTTATGGCCTTTTATTTTCTGCCATTTTCTCCTTTTTTGCTCTAGATGTTCAAGTTGCAGGTTTATGACTTGCAGATGGGGCCCCTGAGGGTCCTTCTATCCTTTACAGGGGTGATGGCCTTTGCTATGAGGCCTGTTGTGTTCTCAGAAAATTGTCCCCCACCCCAGTATGTACACCAAGTATCATCATGTGGACGCTTTGTGTTTCCTGTGAACCTATTGAAATTGTACAATTTGGTTTCAAATTTGTGGTGCATTCAAATAGTTATTTAGTTCTAGAGTAGTGTCACATTTACCAAAGTACAGTTTAATAACCATACATAATATGACAAGAACTTCATTTTTCACTTTTATCTGTGGAAGAACATTAGTCCCCTGCAGCACTTCTCATACTCACTCCTTAGTTCTCTTGCATTTCATACTGCCTGGGGCTTCTCCTTCATCACTCACTGCTATTACTACACCCATCTGCCCTTACCTTCTCTGTCCCCCTTCTTTTCTTTAATACTTCTTATTTTGTGGCTCATCCTAAGACTTGGTACTTCCCTTTATTCGTCCTCCAGATGCAGCCAATGCTTATCCATTCTCAAATCCTACAAGATAAGATAATCTTTTATTCTGAGGGCAAAGGGTGGGACAAGAGTTGATTTGGCAATTATAGAATTCTCTTGGGTGAGGTGGTGGGGAGAAGAATGTTTATTGCCCAGTTTGCATGAATAAGTGTTAGCCTGCTGCATAGCAATTGCTGGTAGAGCAATATGCAAGAGGTAATGAGCAAGAACTCTGGAGTCAAAACGTGACCTTCAAACCCTATCTCCACCACATATGCTTACCAAGACCCTGGGCAAGTTACCTCACATTGTTAAGTTTGAGTTTCCTTATCTGTAAAATGGGCTTTGGTATAAGATAATTCATATAAAGTGCTCAAAAAAATGTTAGCTGTTAACCTTATTGGTTACTACCTTCTTTCTCTACATTCTGACAGTTCTGGTCTAGTTGTGGGGATCAGGCGGAATTGATCTGGAACCAGAGGCAGTCTGAAGAGTATGGACCCTCCTATACTTGAACTCTCTCCTTCCCTTGACCATGGTTGGGCTCCTGTGTGTCCTGTGCTGCTTATTCACCAGGATGAGCTGCCGTCAAAATACTTTAGCGGAGACACACCTGGGAGCAGGTACTTCAGATTCCCTAACAGGGATGGACCTCTAGGGAATATACATCTCTATGTCATTCTGAGATCTCTTGCTGTAGATGGGAAAACAATAGGCAGGGAGTCCTAAATCTGAGATTCTAATTCTGGGTCCACACCGATTAAACTGACAAATAACTTTTCTTTGGGTCTCATTTTCCCAATCTACAAAATGAATATGTAGGAATAGAACATTTATAAGATCTATCTTTATTTTTAAAAAATATTATTTATTTATTTATTTATTTATTTTAGAGAGAGAGTGTGTACGGAGGGAGGGGCAGTGGGGGAGGGAGAGGGACAGGGACAGGGAAAGAATCTCAAGTAGACTCCGAGCTCAGCATAGAGCCCGACGTGGGCTGATGTGGGGCTTGATCTCACGACCCTGAGATCATGACCTGAGCCAAAACCATGACTGTTGTTGTAATCCTGTAGGTGAGCAGACCCCTGGGGCCGGATATTAGTCACTGTGCAAACTCACTCTTCCCTCTGAACTTCCCCTAATTCCCAGCACATCCTCATCAGAACTGTTCTATGCATACATTTATGAACCCTGAATCATGAACTTAGCCATGATAACTGAAAACACCCAGGAAATTTTTATTAAGAGAGAAATAAAAAGTAATTTGGTACAAAGCACTTTTTCCCCTGCTCTGATATTTCTCAGTCTCTGTCAGTTCCACTGGGCAAATAATGCACACGTGCAGCCCACTGGCTTCACTGCCTTCGCTTTGTCATGGCTACTGAAAACTGGCCACTGGCAGTTCCTCATTTTCCTCCAATTCTTACTGTGCCAGAAGTGAATAATGTACAAGTAGAATGTTCTTTCTCCTCCAAATGGTCACAAATGGCCTGCCACAGTGTAATAATGTATGTGAGCTTTCCCATAATGGTCAGAAAACGTGGTTTGAATTTTGCAATCAATACTTTGTTAACTTGTAGCATTTTACTCTATTAGAGCCTTTTCTCCAGGGGACATCTTCATCCCCTCAAAATGGATTCTCCTATTCTCTTTACCTACCCAAAGCCCATCCATAGCCTTCTCTGATAACTCCAGCCTACTTAGACTACACCAAACTTCTATTACTCTTAATCTTATATGATCTTACATTGTAATTTATTCTTTTAGTTGTAAGCCACTTTTTCCCTAAGCTAGACTGTCAGTTCTCTGAATAGGAATCACATCTTCTACCTCTTTGTACTGGGTAGATGGTTGACAGTCAGTAAATACCTTCTAGGTTATTGATAAACGTTTGCATCTGTAGTGAAGGGATGGATGGATAGAAGACCAAGATGGTGGATTTTTCAGTTTTGCTGTATAGTCAGGAATCTCAAAAACTCTCAGTAGCTTTAAGCAATAAACATTTATTTCTCTTTCATAAGTCTATGGGTAGCCTGTGGTTTGGCTGATTTAGGCTGGGCTTGGCTAAGCCCGGCTGGATTCCAAGGTATTCTGGCTGGGTTCAGTTCTTCCCTGCATGTCTTAATTCTGGGGCCCTGTCTGAAGGGGTAGAGGATCTTCATCAGTTAACATTCATTGGACGTGTTCTTCATCCATAGATATTTCATGGCTCAAAGCAAGTCTCATGGCTCAGCTGATATCAGTGAGGTAGGGAAGTTTCTCCACCCACCGTGGGAAGTGGCACTACAAAGTTCTTTATTATAAGTAAGTCAAGTGCTAGGAACAAAAATCAAGCCACTATAGATGGCTAGGTCATTGTCTTTTTTTTTTTTTTCTTTTTACTTCTTCTGCTAGAACATATTTTATTAGTTAAGAAAGCTTATGGAGCAATAGGTCATTGTCCTTTGAATTAGAAAAAATGCTGGAAGATTATCCACTCTAGCCCCGGCCTCCTAGTGTATAAACCTGCACTCCAAGTTGGTCCAAGCGTCAGCAGCATCGGCATCACCTGGGAGCTTGTTAGAAGTGCAGAATCTCAGGTTCCACATCAGACTTGCTAAATCATAATCTTCATTTTAATAAAATCTTCAAGTGATTCATATACACATTGAAATTTTAAATGGTCTAAAATAGCATTTTTAGAATATTTTCCTTGAAAGACTAATAGGTGTTAAATCAAGGAAAAATGTTTCCAAGATTAAATAAATTTGGGGTATTTCAAAACTTCTCAAAGCTTTTGGCCTTCTCAGATGGAAGGTTTTATTTATTTCATGGGGCTGTCATAACAAATTATTGCAAACTGGGTGGCTAAAAAAATACAAATGTATTCTCTCCTAATTCAAGAGGCCAGAAGTCCAAAATCAAGGGTTGCCATGGTTGGTTCGTTCTGGAGTCTCTGAGGGAGAATCTATTCCATGAATCTCTCCTAGCTTCTGGTGCTTTCTGGCAGTTTTTGGTGTTCTTTGGCTTGTAGCTACATCACTTGAATCTTTGCTTCTGTTGTTACGTGGGCTTCTTCCCTGTATGTGTCTCTGTATGTCATCTCCTCTTCTTATAAGAATACCAGTCATGAATTTAGGGCCTACCCTATCTGGTATGACCCATCTTAAGTACTTACATCTGCTAGCACCGTATTTCCAAATAAGATGAGATTCTGAGATTCTGGGTAGAAATGAATAATGGGAGGACATGATTCAACTAACTCTAGAAGTAGAAGGATAGGATGGAATGAAGCATTCTCTTAACACAATTGGTCAGTGAACCCTTTCTTCAAAGAAGAGCTATGGCACAGATTTAAATGAGAATCTAAACCATCCTAAGCATATGGTTGTTGATTTTCCTCTGAGAGTTTTCTGAGAGTGGAACTCCATAGGGTTCTTTTGTAGCCTATTCCAAAATAATCCCAAGTTTCACCTGTAATTATTTATCAGAGGTGAAAACCTTGTAGCCTAAATATGGCCTTCATATAAATTTTGTTTGGCTATCTCATAAGATTCCATTGAGAAGTAGCTCCATCTTTAGATGGGAATTTGATATGTTTATGAATCTGGGATGACTGATATTTAAAAGAAACTAAAAAATGCTAGTTTCTTTGCGTGAAAATCTACTAGAATTTCTCCATCAATTCATATATGAGACTATAATGATATCTAATATGAACCAAAATGATGGGATTAGAGAATGGCAAATTTGAATATCTAGCCTCTATTTTTTGAAACAGAACAAATGACTGGTTCTGAAATCAGAGAAACTGAGTTCCTAGAGTACCAAGATGTAATATTTGGGAACCACAGAAAGTCTTGCTGAATTAGGAATTATCTTGGGAATACAAGACTTATTCTATTTAGCCATCACGGAACGTGTATTTTTAAGAAAAGTATTTCGTTGGTATAATTGTAAAGTCTTGTGCAGTGGTAGGAAATAATGCAGAAAGACCCTGGTACCCTTTATTCAGTTTCCCTTTAATGTAACATTTTGTAAAAAAAAACAAAAACAAAAACCCTTAGTACAATATCACAATTAAGGTATTGACTTTGATATAACCTAATAATCTTATTCAGAGCTCCCCAGTGTTACTTGTACTCTTGTATGTATGTGTGTGCATGTGTGTATGTATGTGTGTGTGTTTAGTTCTATAGAATTTTATTACATGAGTAGGTTGGTCTATCCTCCACCACAGCCAAAATATAGAACAGTTCCATCATCACAAGGAGCCCTCCTATTGTTTTTTTTTTTTTTGAAGATGCATTTTGAATTTAAATCTTCCAGCAAATTTTCCTGAGTCATCTATGCTCATGGAACCCTGGAAATTATTCTGCTGGGAATGAACAGCCTCCCACATGAACTGGCAGGCGGGGAGTGCCAGTCAGCAGTTGTGCAACATCACAAAGTCAAACTGGACAGCACAGGAGGCAAACCATGCCCTTGGCCTCCCAAGCACCAGACACTAACTAACTGAGCTAACTGGCCAGAGATAAGGACTTCATTTCAAATAATAAATTAACAGTTTCCCATAACTCCATTAATGCATGGCTGTGATCCCATGAAATTGCATCTCTGACAAACTGGCTGCACTAAAATTTACTCTATGTAAAATGATTGTGCTAATTACTTTCTCTTTATGCTTTTATAATCGGCTGGCTGGCAATAACATTTGCAATGTAGTCATGCACTAATGAGAAAAGCCATCCAATCTCATGCCGCAGGTCATTAGTAAATGGCTTAAGAGGTCAAAGGGTAACTTGCCCCTTTGGTGCAGTTGAAGAGGCTGGTGGAGCAAACATCTTTCCTTTTCTTTTTTAAGCTATTTTATTTTTTTGAAGCCAGATTTGCTAACCAAATCTGGATATTGATAGAGGAGCAAGTTCGTCAAAGCCTTGGGCCTTTTACAAGACTCTCAACCTTTCCCTTTTTAGAAACAGACTTCAGAAATATTGTGAAATTGGCAGTTCCTCTTCACTATTTTCCACATCCTTCCATTTTTCCTCTTCCTTCCCCAACACACACACACACACACACACACACACACACACACAGTGCTAGTTTTGCTAGTTTACATCCTGACAACTTGATACTAATGATTCTCAACAGAAATGATATTGTCCAGTATGGTATTTCACAACTTTGTTGGGGCATACTTTTGGACTTCACAATGAAAATGGTATAGAGCCAAGGATGTCAGACATCCTGCAATGCCTAGGGCAGTGGTGCACATCAGTAAATTGGTCCCAACCCACGAGTCTTTCAGAGGCCCCACTAGTCATTCATGTAGATGAAAAATCTGGTTACGATGATCTGAACCTGGAACATAACTTCATTATGCTATGAACACAAAGTATTTTTGCATGGTTTTAATGGACACTGACTTTTCCAGGAATGTAACTGTTGTGTAAATGGACAAAAGATTACATTTTGTCTTGTTTTGGAATTCGTGTTGTTCAATGTTTTGGAAAGCTCATATTAAAATGGTGATGGTTATTGAAGAGTTTAAGTTGCTGACTGAGCACATTTATATGGATCAGCATCTGGAGCCCATGCCCTCACAGTGATTCTGGATATGGGTACTGACTACTTTATTACATCTTCTAATCTGGTTGTGTCTGGGCAGTAAATACATTTACCAGGGGAAGGTAAGGGAGGAAGTGGGGAGAAAGTATGGGGAGAATCCAGATAGATAAGTATGGTCATATATGACTTCTTTGTGTGATGTCCCATATTTTTAAATAATGTTTCTAAACCTGTGGGATCCAGGGAGAAGGGTGGTTTTTTACTGAAAATTAGGGGAAGATCTGGGTTTCTCATCTACATTGACATGGGATGAAGGCAAGGCGGTATGCAGTAATGCAGGCACACATTGGCTGAAAATAATGGGGAAAAGAAATCCCTAGAATTTGCAAAAGCTAAAGAGAAAGTTCTAGGCTTCCATTAAGTCTTAGAATTATGGTTCAAGTAACTCTTAGCCAGATCTAAAAGGAGTAAGAAACGCTGCCTGACATCTGGGTTGTATAATAAAAGGCACACTTATAATGTTGTCCTTCAAATTCATTATCAGAAGTAAAGGACTGAGGTGCCTTTGACTTGTCCTTATACTGTCAATAGTTTTCACTGCTTAAAACAAAACAAAACAAAACAACAACAAAACCAGTTTTCACTTCTGATCTCTGAAGGAGAAACTCATCAAGTATTTCCTCACTGTGTTAGTCAGGGTAAGGCGAGGCTGCTCTCAGAGAGAAATAATTTAGTGGCTTAAAAAAGGTAGAAGTTGGTTTTTCTCTCACGGAATGGTCCAAGGTGGATGTGCCAGGCTGCTGGGCAGCTATGTTCCAGAGATAATTCTGAGAAGGAGTCCGTGGACTTCCTTCATTTGGTTTCTCTGACCCCCTAGTTTAGTGTTCCTCAAACTTCAACATGCAGATGGATCAGTGCTTGCTAATGCAGTTTCTGACTCTGGGATAGGGCTGTAGGTTCTGCATTTCTGGTAACTTCCAAGAGTAGCAAGGCCAGCAGGCCTTGTCCTCTTTAATTCTCTGAGCTGGTACTGAGGTGGTGGCATGGAGGAGCCCAGGTGCAAGATTTCAAGGACCAGGCCTGAAAGTGGCACATCACACCTCTGCTTATATTTCAGCAGTACAAAGTTAGTTCTGTGGCCACTGCTGCAAGGGAGACCTGGAAATGCAGACCCAGGTGGCAGCCATAGTATGTGACTCTGGGAGAAGAGGAGGAGGGATGCTGGTGGAGAACCAGCAGATTCTGTTGCAACATCTCTGCTGAGTCCTTCCCTAGTAGCCAATACTGGGAGTCACTGCATGGAGCAGCCAGCCTTCATCCACTCAGCCATAGTGTCATCATGTGCCGGTTACTAATAATTGGTAGAACATGAGAGTACTGAAGTATGAGAACACATCTAAATTTGTATATGCAAACTCATGTTGTTTCTCAGGAGAATTACCCTCTCACATGCTGATATGCTTCCTTAGAAGGAAAATGGGTGGCCTTAAAACAGGGTTGCTGGAGTGGAGAGGGGTGGGAGGGATGGGGTGGCTGGGTGAGGGACATTGTGGGGGGTATGTGCTATAGTGAATGCTGTGAATTGTGTAAGACTGATGAATCACAGACCTGAACCCCTGAAACAAATAATATATTATATGTTAAAAAAAAAAAAAACACAAAACTAGTGTGCCAGCAAAACCACAGAAGAGCCTCACTCATTCGTTGGACAAATATTTGAATGCCTACTACTTGAAAATCACTGTCCTTGGTATTGGGAATGTAGCACTGAATGAGACAGTGAAGGAGTCAGTACTGAGTAGTAGTTGAAGGTATGTACTCAGTGAAAAGCCTGCTGAGTTAAAATTCCATCGCTAGCACTTAACCTTGTGCAGATTGGTTAACACCTATGCCTCAGCTGTAAATGGTATAATAGCAGCATCTCCTTGGTTCCTATGAGGATTCCATGAGATAATGTATCACTCACTATTATTAATCTGCTTGTCCTCAAAAAGCTTACACTTGGGCGCCTGGGTGGCTCAGTTGGTTAAGCGACTGCCTTCGGCTCGGGTCATGATCCTGGAGTCCTGGGATCGAGTCCCGCATCGGGCTCCCTGCTCGGCAGTCTGCTTCTCCCTCTGCCCTCTTCCCTCTCGTGCTCTCTGTCTCTCATTCTCTCTCTCAAATAAATAAATAAAATCTTAAAAAAAAAAAAAGCTTACACTTTACCATTCTTCATCATTATGTGTCCCTGAAGAAAATAAACTGGGGGTCACTGCTCTAGGCATTGTCAAGACAGGGACCCAAGAAGTTACATGCTTCCTTGAGAAGTTACATGCTTCCTTGAAAGCAAAGAGTGGGAGCCATTTGGGTTGGACCTGCATTCCACTTTCCACCATTTCCATTGAGGTAGAAGTGGTTCCTTTTGTAGGAACAGGCTCCATTTAACCACCAGCTTTCAACTCTCTTTCTGTGATGAGGTGTAAACATTTTGTCAACCTTTCACATCACTTTAATTTTGTTTCTGCTATTGGAGATTATTCTATCAACCATACTTACTACTGAGCTTACTAGTAGCTGGTGGTCTTTCATTTCTCATATATCTCTGAAGAATTTCCTCTTATTTACAGGAGCAAAATGACCTTGACTTGCAGAGGTCTTCACATCCATTTGAGCTCAAGGCTTCTTTATGCCACGCTTTCTCAAATTTTGCCACAGCTCTTACTTAGAATTCTGTACTACACTTCCTTTTATATTATAACTCCAGTGATTTGGAATTCTCATTTGGACAAAGGTTGAAAAATAAGGCACAGTGTCATTATAGGTGGCTCTTAAATGGAATGCTTTAAAATCATGTGTCAATTTTAAGGTTACTTGGTAATATTCTGATTTATTTTTTTAATTTATGTAGAAAATGGGAAAAATGCATATGTTGGACATTGTCTTTTATAAACTACAAACCCCTGTGACAGTCTGACAGATTCCATAGACTCCCCTCTCTCTCCCAATCTCTCCTTTGCCTCTGTCTCTTTCTCACACACACACACACATATATATATAAACACATGTAGCAACATATACAAATTTACATAAATCTTGGGAGGTTTCATAGATCTCCTTAACTCCATATACTCCAGACCAAGAAAATATCAAAATAGAACATCCTTGGACATGCAGGGCTAATGACAAATACATTATATATGTGAGCCCATATGTCAAAGGTTTTATTTTATTTTATTATTTTATTTTTTAAAGATTTTATTTATTTATTTAATGAGAGCGAGAGAGAGCACAAGCCGGGAGAGCAGCAGGCAGAGGGAGAGGGAGAAGCAGGCTACCTGAGGAGCAGGGAGCCTGATGCGGGTCTCGATCCTGGGACCCTGGGATCATGACCTGAGCCAAAGGCAGTTGCTTAGCCAACTGAGCCCCTCAAAGGTTTTATTTTAAACAAAACAGGTCAATATAGATTATATTGAAGCAACTGTCAACATTTATTTATTTCAGTCATACTTTTAAACAACCCTTCAAAACCCACTTTTATTGATTGGGCCCCATTAAGTAGGACTCTGCCATTTTAACTTTCTATACAACTACAGGCCAGTCATCAGTGTTGTTGCACACACAGAATTGCACATGATAACATTGTCAGCTCCATTAGTAAGTACAGTAACAGCTTTCCTACTGGTTCATTTAACTGAGTCATCCTGTTTTATTTCCTGGATTATCTTCCCATCATCCCTGCCTTTAATCAAGTGGAGAACGTCTCCTTTGTACAAATCAGCACTCGTTCCATTAGTTTGTGTAGTTGGATAATTTATTGAAATTTACTTTTAAGTTTTTTTACTGTCCACATTCAAAGGAGTAGACAGTGTTTTGACCTCCTATGCCTTAGGGAGGGTTGGTTGCAGGGCAGACATTGCCTGTAACATTGTTTCTCGGGTTTCATATTCTGAAAGCTGGAGCAAGGGAATTATGTTGGCAATCATTGTGGGGGTGGATATGAGAGAGCAAAGCAGTTCAACAGAGTGGAGGTGATTTCACCAAGATGGAGGGAGGTTGGCATGGCCTTTGGTCCCTATGGTCACCTTCTCCTCAGTAACTGGAGGGGAGACAGGAGCTTGGATACTCCTTGGAGACAGGGACAGGAAGGGCATGACTGCTTGGTCTGTCTTCCATAAGAACAGGCTCAGGACTCCCAGACGCCTCTCCTGGGCAGAGTTGGACTTTAAGGGACTATGTGTATATCAGCAGTGACTCCTGAGATCCCAGACCAAAGGTCTTAGGGAATGTTTTCCTCATGCCAGGAACATTCACAGGGCTCTAGGGAGGTTGGGTCTGAATAATGACCACTAATGAATTTCATACCACACTGGCCATGAGAGTGGGGTGAGAGTTAGAATCAGATCTGTTGTAATTTCAAGATAATAAGGTTCCGCAGCACACCCTGCACACCTGTCTATGCAGTGAGATTCATACACATGCAGAAGATGCAGATGCAAGCCCTGCCGTTATGGAGCTCACAGTGAGATGGGAAAAGTCAGACATAAACCCGATGCTGTTATAGGCAGTGATCAAGAAGTCTAGAATTCAGAAGACAGGAATAAAATTTGTTGGAGGGGATGAAGAAAAGTTTCATGGAAGAAATAGTTTTTTGAATATACTTTGAAGAATTGATACAACTATGATGTATGAAAATGAGGAAGAGGACTTTCCAAGTGCAGGAAATAATGTGAACAGGAGCATAAAGGGCACTGTGAAGAACAAGAGAGTAGTTTGGTTAAATTGTGAGTTGCAACAGGGGATGGATGGGAAATATCTTTGGAAAGTTAAGCTAGGGACTTGCTAAAGATTTCTTTTTCTTTTATTTATTTGATAGAGAGAGACAGTGAGAGCAGGAACACAAGCAGGGGGAGTGGGAGAGGGAGAAGCAGGCTTCCCGCTGAGCAGGGAGCCCGATGCGGGGCTCAATCTCAGGACCCCGGGATCATGACCTGAGCCGAAGGCAGACGCTTAATGGCTGAGCCACCCAGGTACCCCCTTGCTAAAGATTTCTAGAGGAGATAGAATGCACTACTTCAGAGACAGGGGATCAATACCGTGTAGTCTATATGCCCTTGTGTAACTTTCTTAATCTCTTTGAGTCTCAGGGTCTTGTTTTTGTTTTTTGTTTTTTGTTCTCAAATCTATAGAGTGGAGATAATATTATCTTGCAGGATTGTCCCTAGAATTAGAATAATAATGATGATGAGAACTATGACTATAATACAGCTACCATTTATTTTTTTTAAGATTTTATTTATTTATTAGAGAGAGAGAGAACAAGCAGGGGGAACAGCAGGCAGAGGAAGAGGGAGAAACAGGCTTCCCACTGAGCAGAGAGACCAATGTGGAGCTTGATCCCAGGACCCTGGGATCATGACCTGAGCAGAAGGCAGATACTTAACCGACTGAGCCACCCAGGTGCCCCATAGCTACCATTTCTTGAGCACCAAGCTATCAGCGTATGGTATGTGCTGGTGCTCAATAAAAGTGGCATATTATGTTGTGTTCTATTATATATATTATGATATTATATTGCCATTCAGCTATTCAGAGTGTGAGGAATCTGCAATATGTATATACTTCACTAATGCTAGCATTTTCTAAGTCTCATCTAAATTTCTACTTCCTTCCCCCTGAGTATATAACTCCTTGAAATTAGGCCTGAGCATGTGACTTGCAATGGCCCGTGCAATGTGAGTGAGGATAATGTGCTACTTCTGTATGGCAGGCTTTAAATGATGCTGTGGAACACAAGGAAGGATTGTGTGAGACAGTGGTATTAGATGGTGTTGGAGCTTCTTCTGGTTGCCTGAGTTTCTGAGTAATTACGATGAGTAGAGTCCTCTTCAGTCCCTGCTGACCAGTGTAGACGTGTAGTATGAAAGAGATATAAACCTTTGTTTTTTAAGTCATTGAGATTTGGGGGATGTTTGTTACTGTAACATAACCTAGTATGTATTGACTAATGCATCTTTGGTACAGTTCATCAATACGGATGTAGGGTGTAGCCCTGTTTGCTTGAAAGATAATTGGTTTCTCTTCTTACCTCAATCTAGGTCACCTATGATGACTTCCTCAGACCCTTCCTTTTCACACAGTCTCTGGACACTAAGTCTGTTTATCTATCTTTTTCCTCCCCCCACACCCTCTAAGGTTCTCTTTCTAATGCCTCAATCTCATTCTTTAAGCAGTTTTTGTGTTAATTCCAAAACCCACTGGTTTAATTGTTTTTCCTTATTAGCTACAAACCTAGCCTATCTCCCTTTTGTTTCTTAATTGTCAATTGATCTGTCTACAGCAAAAACAACTGAAAGTGAATCTCATGTCACTAGGAGAACTGCTATTAATCTAAGCTAAAATTATAATACTAATAGCATTATGGAACATTTACTACATAATAGGCATATGCTACCCAAGTACTTTCCACATGTCAGCTTATTTAATTTTCACAACACCCTGTGAAGTAAGTATAGCTATTATCCTGACTTTACAAACTTTATAGAAATGGAAGCACAAAGCTTCTATAACACTGTTAGGAAGGTGGGTGGCCAGAAGTCAAACTCAGGGATTCTGACCTTAGAGCCCTTACATTTAAAATCTCTATACATTAGATCTCTTCAAGGTCCACTGTTATTTTATCAAAAGAGTTTCTTTATTTGGGCACTGCTCTTGTCCTACCAGATGTCCTATGAGACATTCTTCAATATAACCAGTCAAGCAACAAGTATTTGATGATTCCCTCTCTCCCTCCCCTTTTCTCTCCTTTTCTTCTGCATGGATTCATATATACGAAGTCATGTTTTTAAAGTCTCAAAAAAATCATAATGTAGTTGAAGCAACTTCTTTTGAGTTTTATAAAATTATTCGAGAGCAATAGAATTCCACATTTATAGTCAAGTGCTAAATTATCTGGTACAGCCTGTCTGAATGAGCTAGAGAAGGCGGGGAGATCACTGTGGCCTGGAGAAAACAGAGCATGTTTCCCAGAGAGGGGCCTTGAACAATTGCTGGAAATTGGACATAGAAGGGAGGCAGGAGTGACAAGCAGGAAGTAAGTTGAATCTGTGATTGATAAATGGATAATCGGAGATTTTGCTGAGAAAACACAATGGTAGCTAACCATCTCGGCATGCAGATGTGCTTGTAAGAGCTATTTCTTTGAAACCACTTTTCACTGTATCTTAAAATAACAACAGGGACCCAAATTATAGATACAGAAATTATAGAAATAGAGCTCAGGAAGACAGATTTTTATGGGAAAGTATTATTCACAGGGAGTTAAAAGCTTTTATGCTTTATAGATGCTCTTAGGGTTGAAGCAAATCTAGTATTCATTTATAGCTAACTCATTTATGCATTGCTGGGAGATTTTGCAAATGTAACCTCGGTTCTGCCCTTCACTGAACTCTGAGAATACCCCAGGCTGTATTTGTTCATAAAGGTGAATTTCTTTTTGAAGAGCAATTTGATGTAATTTTTGTTTTTCATGAAACCTGTTTCTATGTGCTCATAATTTGCAAGCATCCAGGGCTGTTTTCTCCTTCTGTAATGAGAGAAGGGTACAGTCACCCTGTGCCTCTCTGACTGCTTGATTCTCAACCACAGTCATGTTCCTGGAAAGAAAAAATGGCCACAGTTGGGAGTAAAATCTCTTGTTTGGTTTTCCACCAAGATTTGCCACCATTTACTACTTAATCAGTTGTCTCATGATCCAAGTGTATTTACTGAATCACCAGCCAGGATCCAGTAAGCTGCCTCTTTCAATGCCCTACTTTTATGGAGTTTAGAGTGGCAAGGAGTTCCAGGAAACCATGTACTCAAACTGGTTTATTTTATAGGTGAAGCTCTGGGGTCTGGAAGAGGTGAGCTTCTCCCACTTGCCCATAGCCAGTGGTGACAGAGGTGGGGACTTGGCTCTCTGGCCACCAGCCCAGTCTTGGCTGGGTTTCCTGGTCAGATTGTGCCCTGAGAATTGAGGATGGATTAATGTCTGATTGATTGTTAGAGACTTTCACAGAAAAGGGAACACGGGGGAAGCAGATTATACAGGCAGTTTTCTTTGTTTGATCCTTTCACAAATCAAGCCTTTTTTTAAACTCTTGATTGCTTCTCCGTGGAGCTAGAGGGCCAGGTTGTGAAGGGAATAGATACTGCCTTTTATAAAATGATATATTAATCAGCAAGCATCTACTGAGCATGGACTCTGTTCCTAGCCCTCTGTCAGGTGCTTCATGGAGAAGGTCAAACCATGGCCCTGGATGGTACAGTGTATTTCAGGGAGGTGCACTTGAGCAATAACAAGGAAGAGTATGTTAATGAGAGGGTTGGTTACTGCAAAGGGGAAGATCAGTGTGGTGCTACTGGAGGCAGCTGGGGAACCTTCATGGAAGAAATGGGACTTGAGTGGTATCTAATGACAAACATGTGAAGAGAGTACTAGGGTGCCCCCACCCACCCTTGGCTTCTCTCTCCAGACTCTGTCATCTCTATGTCTACACATACCTACCTATGTTCATGATTTTCCAGAGCAGTTCTAGTTTCAACTAAATTTCATTTCATTAAATTATGTAATTTATTGCCCACCCAAATGTGATTTAGTTTTTAATACCACTTAAGACTTTCCATATACGTTCGAAAGAAGAAAATGCTCTGTCAGAACAAATAGGACATTTTCTCTCATTTAGAGAATATGGTTGCAGTCCTCATTATTTGCTTTTATGATCAAGATAATTTTTGAGAAATCACACTCCAACTATAAAATCTCACAGAAATGGAAAACATTGGAATTTAAAAAAATCATAAAAGCAAACTGTAAGGAAGGTAGAATATTATTAATATTCCTGTTTTAGAGATGAAGAGACAGATTCAGTGAGGTTAACTGCTTTGTTCATAGGTATATGACTGAGTGAAAACAGCGGGATGTGAACACAGACCCTCTGAGTTCAAGCTGAGGGCTCTTTTTTCTCAACTTACTTGGTTAATCTTTTTAATTGGTATTTTATTCTTTGGTTCTTATCCTCTGTTTTCCTGAAGAATGCTGGAAAGGTAAAACCAGCTAATATATTACTGTCTTTATAGTACTATTCTAAGTAAAATTTTCAGTCTAGAGCCAATGAAATTTTCAGAATTGCAAGAGTTATTATTAGTTCTAACCCTGATTTTTTGGTTGGTTTTCGACTACCCTGAACTGATCCTTTTTGTAAACTTCTTTGCAGTTATGCTGAATCCATGCATGTATTCCAATTTTACATTTTTTGATTGTTTCCCACTTTGTTGTTTTCACTCAGGCTCCTAAGAAATTGAAAAATTGCACAGCACTTTTTATATTCATGGTGGATAGTGGAAAACTTTTATAGTTATCAAAAAAGTCACCAATTGCACTTTCTGCAATGGTCAACATTGCAGAGATGTGATGTCTGAAACTTAGAAATTAACATCACAGAAGAATGTGTGCATTTTCAATGTTTCTCACCACATATAATCTCTGAAGGCATTTTTTCCCGTGACAAAGTCATGAAACAGATTTCTTGTTTTTTGTTCAAGGCCAGTTGAGTGCCATAATTCACTTCTTTTATATAGAGTCCTAAACTAGGCACTTGTTTATGTGTGGGGAATAAGGGCTAGAAGAGAAATTGAAGATATGGTCACTATTCTTGGAGAATGCACAGTCTAGCTGAGGAGACAGAATATACCCTCTTGCAAGTTGCATGAGAATTGATAGTCACTGCTCTATTTACTTCACTAGAATTTTATTCAGTCTTTTACAATATAATGAGTAAGACCCTTCTGTGTGACAAAAGGGCATAGATAATATTGTCTGACCTCTTGGTGCCTACAGTCTGCCTGGAGAGATTTCTCATTCAGTTTACAAGTAATTATAAGGCAATGGAAATGAATGACTTAAGAGGGAAACAATGCTCCAAATGAGGGAGAGAGCATTTCTGACATCGAATCATGAGGGTGTTCTTGGAAAAGTTCAGATTTAGAAAGACTCTTGAAGAATGGATAGAATTTTTGATAAGTGAATTTGGAAAAAAAAGTGCTAGCACGTAGGAAAGTCTGAATGAATGAATGAATGAATGAATGAATGAATGAATGAATATTCCAGGTACTGAAATATCAAGGGATGCAGAGGCCAGTATGGCTGGGACACAGATGAATGCGGGGGAGGGGAGGTGAAGACTGGGAGAGAATAACACATGTCAGAACAGAAACTTTGCAATTTAGTGCTTTCCCATTCATGGTTTTGCTATAACCAAAAAGAAGTGACTATGTTTATTGTTCTTTTTAATTTAAAAAAAATTTTTAAGGAAACTGTTGCCTAGATAAGCTGGCTAGTTTAAGGGTGGGTTGTTAGGGCTCAGACAGATGACAGGCACATATTTTTTGTTCTTACATTTTAGACTCAGACGATTCTGCACATTTATCCATCTATTTGCAAAAACTTTCAATAATCCAGAAACATCTCCCTTTATGGCCAAATTCAGAAACAAGCTACGTTTATCTTCAAAAGGGTTCCACTCTGATCAACAAAATGTATATGAAGTTTGAGTGTTGATACAACCTTTCAAAGTGACATTTGGCTGGCATGTTTCAGAATGGTCATTCTGGATGACTGCAAGAGTTTATTTCGTCTAGTCACTGCCCATGCCTGTCAGTTTTTAAATATTTTAATGTCTTCCCCACATATAGGCACAAGTGACATACTTCTTACTACTACTTTTTACTATTGCGCCAAAAGCATTCATTTAGGAAAATGCTGTGTTGGTGACATGTCATGGTTAACAATACGTCCTATTACACTGAATGGGAATAATTTTTATTAAAATCCTGATTGCTGTATGGGTAAATGCATTAGAAACTCATAATAGTGAAATCATGCCACATACTTGAACCATGTAAATAGGTTTTAAGTTGCTGTTAGGATAATGTGAATAAGATAAGATAACAAATTGGAGTAGCCTCTCCTGTATCTGTGACCTATTACATGTTTTCTCATGTAACCCAGATGAACTGAGTTCAAATATGGACACTGCCATTTGTTAGCTGTGTGATCTTGGGCAAGTTTCTTAACTGTTCTGCTAAATGAATATAACAGTTGTAGGTAATTTTTAAAACTGTTCAGAGGATTAAGTAATTTGATAGGTGAGAAGTCTTTAGAGAAGCTTCTGGTACATAGTAAGTGCTCAATAAATGTTAGTAAGTATATCCTTATGATTGCATTTGTTATTTGGAAAACAACTAGGGAATGCATTGCTGTAAAATACACACACATATAGATAAGGAAGAGTGAATATGTATTTTCTTATGATGCTTTTTATAATTACACTACCCTTTTTATTATACACGAAGATCTTGATTACAAAAGTGGCTTACATTTTTACTGAAATTCTCTGAATGAAGTGAAGAACTGCTTTTCTAACCTCACCCTTGGTTCCCTACTTCCTGTGGGTGATGCCGGTTGGGCATGGTGCACAGTTGTTTTCTCATGCTCTGGGGATTAAGCTCTCTACTCACCATTGTGTAACCTACTCCCAAATGTGAGAGGGAGTCTTCCCACCTTAAAGTGGGAGGACTATAGTGCTCTCTGCCACCCTGGTGGGACATGATCTGTTGAGATGGCTGAGGAGAGACACACAGGGCTCCAAATGAAGAGCAAGCTGTAGGGCCAACCATCTAGAGGCCATTCGGTAGCAACAGGTGAAGGAGGTTGTCAATTTTTCCTGAATGTATTAGAGCAAAGCCAACCCTCCTTGGAAACCAGGTGATAACAATTCAGCCTTCAGATTAATTCACAGAATTCAAGCTTTCTCCTAGAGGGACGAGCATTCTAGGCAGAGGGAACTGAATGTGTGAAGATGTTGAAGTGTGGCTTGTTTGGGGATGGCAAGGACTTCTGTGTGGTTGGAGCACAGACTAACAGACTCAGAGGAGGGCAGGAGAGAAACTGGAAAGTAGACTGGGGCAGGTGCAGGAATAAAAACGCTACCAGATAATTGAACACCAGCTGTGTGTCAGGCACTGCCTCAGTAAATAAGGTGGTCACAACCTCTTGTTTTCACTGACCTTATGGAATTTGAAGGGCCTTGATTAGCAGGCTAAGCAGTTTGGATTGCATTTTGCAGATTATGTGGACTGATGGAAGTGTTTTAAGGGATGGAATGACATGCTTAGAAAAGCATTTGAAAGACCACTCTGATGGAGGGGCAGCCAGTGACAGCCTCATTGGCTAGAAGGCCACTGAAAATGCCCACACAAGACATGGCAAAGACCTAAATGGCAGTGATGCAAAGCAGAGATATTTAGGAAGCAGAATTGATGGGATTTGATGACAAACTTTACCTGGGTGAAAGGTAGAAGGAGAAGGATAAGATGACTCTCAGGATTCTACCTTGGACAACTGGTTATACACTGAACAAACATGGGGAATCTGTGACATATAAAGCTTCTAGAAGGCCAGCCTATTGAAAAATATGTACTCACAAGACTGGCTGTGGTTAAACAACTTGCCCAGTGCTTGACCCAGAATAGGTGCTTAATACCTGTCAGTAGAGGGAAAGATAATATTCTGTGTTTAGTAAATTTCAACACTTCCAGTTCAGCCAAGTACAAAACCTAAGCACCACATCCAGTATTTAAGAATGAGGCAATGCAGCAAGAACAGCAAGAAGGGAAATTGATGACATCACTATTCTTCCAGAGTGTATAACTCAGTAGGAGAGACACAAAACAAGAATCACCGGTCACTACTCTATACACTTGGGTAGAATTCAACTGGACTTGCAAAATATAATGAGTAAAGGTCTTCCATGTGACAAAAAAAAAAAAACAACCAAAAAAACAAACATAAATATGCTGAGTACTTACAGGAGCTCAACATGTTTTAATTACATGTTTAAATCTGCTCAATATTGCAACCATTTCATTTTAGACTTTGCCCTGAAGAATAGTATTTCAGCATCCTCTTCTAGGCTGGTGTACTTGCTAGTTCCTAGAAGTTTTCTTCTTTATCACTCTACCTGTGATACTAGTCAATACTTCTGTTTTGCTTTAGAGGTCACAAAATCCTTCCAGTATTCACTAGTTAACTTGCCACTCATTTGACAATTTCCCACCACCTAGTAATATCTCTTCCTTCATTTCCTTGATTTTATTTTTCAAAGTTTTCTTGTTACTGGCTTTTCACACATTATCTTCTTTTTTTTTTTTTTAGATTATTTATTTATTTATTTATTTGAGAGAGAGAGAATGAGAGAGAGAGAACACATGAGAGGGGATAGGGTCAGAGGACGAAGCAGACCCCCCGCCGAGCAGGGAGCCCGATGCGGGACTCGATCCCGGGACTCCAGGATCATGACCTGAGCCGAAGGCAGTCGCTTAACCAACTGAGCCACCCAGGTGCCCCACACATTATCTTCTATTCAGAGCTGCACAAATCAACTGTCCTTGAAGTCAGGGTCATTCATTATATAAAAGGAACCAATTTTGGGTGCTCAACTCAGAGGAAGTTTTCTAGAACTTTCTGAATTTTTCTGTAGTGTTACAGTTTATATTATAAGCCCCTGTTCCATCAGGTAGCAGAGACAATGTCAGTCAACTTGGAGATGTCCCTACATCTGACATCTAGAGATCATTGGGTCCTTGTTGGCCTTTTCCCAGACTGGCATTTTCTGAGATGTCCACTTATCCTATTTGGTCTTGAGTTTGTCAATTCACATAGGTTGTTGCTACTGCTTCTTCCATACCCTTCTTTAAGACCCCTCATGTCTAGCAACTGCCCTTGAATGGGACATAGGATTCAAGCTGCTGTCTCTCACGATCCTGGGTTTTTTGAAACTCAGTGAAACTCTGTAAGTCACAGCTGCCCAGACCCAGCACATAGTTACTGTGCTCTGGTGTCTTGCCTATCTCCCTGAAGCCAACACAGAGAAAGGGGCACAGACCCTCTCTTTTATGGATCCTCCAAATCTCTGTGGGTTTCTATCAAGCATCTAGCTCTGCCCAGTGATGATAATTAAGACAGGGACCCATAACTGGTAAGCACCCAATGTTTTGTTTTTGCCTCTTTTCTTTCCTTACTGGGAGAATCTTTCTTTATGTCTTTGGGATTCTAAGCCCTTCTCTGATTCATCGTGTGTCTGATTCAGAAATCTAATATTTGTGCTCTGGGTTCTCTTTATTTACATTTAAGGACTTTGCTTTTGAAACTCTCAAGAACCAACTCTCCTTTCCTTCCTCCACTTTCTGTGGTATTGTCTACCTTCTGGGGTATTAATTCAAAGTGCCTCAATTGGGGAAAGGGAGCCAGTGTGCTTGGAAATAATGAATTTAAAGATGGCTTGGTTAATATATCAAAATAGTATTTTGCCTATTTATCTTTATCCTCTTTTAGCACTGGGCTGGTGATTAAGAGGGAATGTAGACATGGGGATAATTTGGCTATCATATTCTAAAGTCTTTAGCAAGCTTCCATCTTCTATGAGACCCACAGCAGTGATTTTCAAATGCAGACAGTTTTTAGAGACACCCTAGGAGATGCTGAGTCAGATTCAGGGAGAGGGACTGGAGATCAAGGAATTGGCTTCCTAAAAACATCTTCCTAGGTCTAAATCAATGAATTCTCAAACTTTGGTGTGTGTCAGAATCGTCTGATGGGTTTTTGGAAACAGATTGCTGGGCTTTACCTCCAGGGTTCTGATCCAGTAGGTATGGATGGGGTGAAGTCTGTGATTTTGCATTTCTAACAGGTTCCCAGGGGGTGATGCAACTGTTGCTAGTCTGGGGACCCCACTTTGAGAAGTACTGTTTTACGTGAATGGCTCTCACATTTTGCTGCATTTGGGAGCAATTTGGTTAGCTTTTAAAGATCTCAATGCTGAGACTATATCCTCTGCCAAATCTATCACAACCTCTGGGGGAGGGAAGCAGACATCAGTAATGCTTAAAGCTTCCCAAGTGATTCCAGGGTGCCCCCAAAGTGAACACCGGTTCTCTAATCCTCTGATCCCCAAACTTCAATGAGTATTCAGATCACCTAGGCATTTAGTTAAGATGCAGATTCTGATTCAGTAGGTCTGAGGTGGAGCTGACATTGGGCATTTCTGTCTTTTTTTATTTCTTGAGGTATAATTTACATACAAGAACATACACTATTTTTAAGTGAACAGTTTGATGAGTTTTGACAAATGTGCACACCTGTGTCAGTGCTACCACAATCAAGGGTATAGAACATTTCTGTTACTCTAAAAAGCTTCCCCATGCCCCTTAATAGCCAATTCCCCCATTCCTCACTCCCAGCCCCAGGCAATCACTAATCCGCTTTCTGTCACTATAGATGAATCTTTCCTGTTCTAGAATTTCACTTAAATGGAATTATATACACTAGCTGTTCTCTGATGTCTAGCTTCATTTGCTTTCTCAATAGAGATTCTTCACTTCTAATAAGATCTCAGTTGTGCCGACCACATTTACATCTTTAAAGTATGGCACTCAAGGATTTAGGGAAGAATTTTGGACTTAATGACATTTAACCAGAGACTTAACCATGAGTGGTATTTGTCAAAGAGGATGTATCAAAATGATTTTTAACTTTTAATATTGAATATTCAAAACCAGAGTCTGTGTTGAGTAGAAGTTGTGCAGGGAACAGGGTGGGTTCAGCCTGTGAGAAGCATGAGAGCCCTGGGAGAGGCATGGTGAGAGCCTCAGAGTGCAAGCAGCAGGAGGAGCACAGGAGGGCAGCCTGGGTGGAGGTGGAGCTCTGGCTGCCCCTGCAGCTCCACCAGGGCTCTGTGTCCTCAACATGACACACGTTTGCCCTCATTTCTGCTTTTATACCTCTATATCCGGATGATAAGATGCTTCTTTTCTTGGCTTTGACAATTTGGGGAATTGCAAAGCTCAGGAGGCGGTAAGATAAGATGCCTGCAACTGCATTTTAGAAAAATGATGTGTAATATCCACTTTATGACATCTAAATGAGGTCCTTTTAACTGTTTCCCTGGGTCGTGCCCACAGCTAACTTTAATACACATTGCATGCGTGCACCCATCTTTCATCATGTCATCAAATTTAAAGAATACTTTGTTTGTTTTTATCTATCATGTCCCTTGTTAGATGAGAGTATATTTTATATGTCTTATTAAATGGCAACAGTTATTTCTGAAGGTTGATAATTTATAGCTTCACGACTAGGAACTAACTAAAGGGGGTTGGGGGGAGAAATAAGCCATTTGTTTTATTATGCTCTGGGAACTGATTATGGGTATAAAAAAATAAAACAACTCATACATCCACCAGAGCTTATTGTATTATCAGGTAATACACCTGCCTCTCTGATAAAAAGGACTCAGTAGAACAGTTAATAAAAGCCTGAGAGTTATTTGGTGCAGAAATACAACAGTATAAAGCTACTCAAATGCAATCTACAATGATGTTTTTCATCATAAGAAAGGCCTTGGAATTCTAACAGTAATGGAAGGCAATGTTTTCCTCATCATCAGAACAGAGAGAGGACATTTCATGTTTCACATGGAATCTTTCGGGGAATCTAAGTCTTAGGAGTTGGATCCTTTTGCAAACACGCAAAAATAAAATCCACACCCCTCCCCCTGCCCATCATCACACTATGCATGGCTTTGCATTTTTACAGAGCTCTTCTGTATACATGATCTCTGGATTCTCACAAAAACCCTGTGCGTTAGGCTACACAGGCACCATCTCCATTGGGCTGATGAAGACATGAGACCCAGAGACTCAAGTAAAAGGACTTAACCAGGCCCACAGGCTCCTGTGGGAAAAGCTGGCTCCAGAACTCTGGCCAGCCTCCACAATATCTGAAAAAAATACATTTGTGATAAACTCAAAGATACGTGTGAAAATGTGTTTTACAAAATGGTAGATGACAGAAGTCTTGAGCTAGAAGTGACAACAAAAGATTATTGTGATAGTCACTTTGCCAGCAAGAAACACCTGTCTATACAGCCCACGTGTACACTGTCTGTTCAGCTGAAGTTCCAGAGATGCTCCATCATTTTTGGTGATTCTTTTCCGAATTTTTCCTTCACTTCTTTTCTTTTGTTACTAGCTTCTTATTTTCTGACCAAAATAATTTTTACTTACTACAGACTTTTTTCTTGTTTCATTCTCTTGGAATTTGGGATCTGATGCTCCAGATATGGTTCTCAGGTAGATGGTGAAAGTAAGGCCACCTTCAAACCTGATGGGTGTAGGACCCATAGCTCCAAAGGTGCTTCACCTGCCTTATTGCTTTAATCCACGGAATAGTTCCTTGTAGAGAAGAGTTCTTTGTGCCCATTAGCCCATTTCACAGATGTGGAACCCAGAGACAGAAGAGGTCAAGTGACTTCTTCAGGATGCACAGTGAATTAATGCCTGGGACTTACCCCAGTTTTATGTCTACAAACCTAGTGCTCTTTCTTTTCTTTTTTTTAGAGGGGGGCGGAAAGGGCAGAAGCAGAGGGAGAAGCAGACTCCCTGATGACTGTGGAGCCCAACACAGGGCTCAGTCCCAGGACCCTGAGATCATGACCTGAGCTGAAATCAAGAGTGAGACGCTTAACCAACTGAACCACCCAGGTGCCCAAACCTAGTGTTCTTTCTATTTCCAGGCTTTGGTTTCTGTTTCTTTTCTTTCTTTTAATTGTTTCCTTTTTACTTCCTTGTTTTGTTTTTAACTGAAATAATGCTAATCATAAGTTCATTGTTTAAGGAACTTTTTTCCTGATGATTACTTTTCTTTTTTCTTGATTTTGTGGTCTATAAAGGAATGGTTTTATGGCATAAAAATGACAACTCTTATATAAAGGAATGGTTTTATGGCATAAAAATGACAACTCTTACATAAGTCACTAAAGGGAAAATAACAACATTTTATTTTATTTTATTTTTTTTACAAAATTTTAATTAGAAGTTTAAACATGTGCATGGAAATGCCAACTAGAGCTTTTGAAATGAAGCTTCAGTGCAGAAGGATGCACAGTGCCCTCGAAAAGGACAGCTTGAGATGAACACTTCTATAACAGTGCCACCATCAGTGTTCACTCTAACAATGGAAGCAAGTGACCTTGATGTCTGGTGATATTTAAAGACTCAATTCAGTTCTTGAAACACATCCTTGCTCTGATAATTTTAGCAATGGTCTGGAATTTAGTGAGACATAGGTGGCACCAAATCTATAGATTTCAATCATTTTCACCAATGTCATATAGTAGAAAAAGCCCCGGCTTGGCAACTGGGAGATCTGGAATCTTATTTGGCTTCTGAAGCTCTGTGACTCTCAAAATAAGCACTTACCTGCTTTGAGCCTTGATTTCTGTGAGGTCATTTCTTCCCTTAGCAAGTGGTGGTTCTGGAATTTCTGTTGCCTTAGCCTGTCCTGTGGGCCTAGAGAGGATGCAAGGACCTGGAGCATGGTGCATCTGGGTGAGTGGAGGGGCAATTCTGGAAAGAGGTTATCATGAGGAAGTGCACAGTTGGAGCTAAAAAAATAATTCAGAAACAGCATGCATATCCATGAAAGTTGAGACATAAGGAGAGACAGAGGAAGAGAGAAAGGGAAAGAGAAAAATTGGATGGAAACAGTAATTGAAGGGGTTCAAATGGAGTTAAGATCAGAATTTTCCCAAGTTGAGGTGGAACTTGATTGTGATGGATGTGTGGCATTCTGAAAGCTATTGGCATGGCAATGAGTTCTTTTTTTTTTTTTTTTAAGATTTTATTTACTTATTTGAGAGAGAGAGTGCAAGAGAGATCACAAAGGGAGTGGGAGAGGAAGAAGAAGACTTGCCACTGAGCGGAGAGCCCAATGCGGGGCTCGATCCCAAGACCCTGAGATCATGACCTGTGCCAAAGGCAGGTGCTTAACCAACTGAGCCACCCAGGTGCCCTGGCAATGGGTTCTTTAAAAGAAATGGGGCTGGCATTAACCTCGTCTGTAAAACAAGGCACTACACAACTACCTCATTTGCAAATACTAAAAAGTTTAATACCAAGTATTGGTGACACTTGAACAAGAGTAACTCTCATACACTGCTGGTGGAAGTGTAAATTAGTACTGCCATTGAAATTATTTAGTAAAGTTGAAAATATGCATGCCCTATGACTAATTTCACTCCCCAAAAATTCCTGCAAATGAACACAAGGCTACATGTATAAAAATGTTCATAGCGGCAGACTGTTCTTAATACCTATAAATGGGAAGAGAAATCTCTACTAATAATAGAATGTCCTTTATTAGTAGAATGAACAGATAAAGTAAGCTCTAGTCATAGGATAGATTAATCTATCAAATTATGAAAATACATGAACTGTAGTTACATGCACGAACATGCAAGGATCTCATAGACACAGTGTTGAGCAAAAAAGTAAGATATTCCTTATATTGAGAGTTTGAGGGACAAGGCAAAACTAAATTATATTTCTTAGAGACACAAAGCATACAGAGGTCATAAAACCATAAATAAAAGCCAGGAAATAATTATTATAGAAGTTAGGATTTGATTACCTCTAGGCAGAGGGATTGATTTTGATTATGGAGGGACATGACAGATGGCCTCTGGAAACTGGCAATGTGCCTGTTTTGTGGCTATCTGGGTGTGCACTTTGTATATTCATAGTCTTTAAGCCCTATGTATATGTTCTATGTCCTCCTCTTCACGTTTGGTATGCTCACTTTCCTAAAAGAGAAGCTAGTGATTGCCTTTAAGTGTATATATTCATGTGTCTGCATATGTATGCATTCAGTGCATAATGGAAGATCTTGCATGGTTTCAGGGTCACTATTCCACATATTCATGCTTTTTGTACAAGATGAAGGATGGAGAAAAAGAATGTGTTGGAGACTGGTTGAAGATACATGGACCCCAAACATTTTGTGGAGTTTCTTTTGTTTAATACCAATATTTTCAATTTTCCTTTGTTGCCATTTTACTCTCCCACCCACCCCTGAAGTAGAAGGAAGATAACAAAGCTTGGACACTGTTAACTCTGATTATTAGATAACTAGATTACTAGAATGTTAGTATGTTAGACTTCCAAGTAGAAGACCAAAAATATTGTTCAGTTTGGGATACTCTTGAAAGTAAAAGGTAGCACCATTAATTATCACATTGGACTGAGATATAAACCCAAAATATCTATGGCAAATGGGATTTTATGGTTACCCTACCTAGGACTAACTGTGGAGAATCCATTGTCTTACACCATGTGAGAGAAAAGTTCTCCTTAATCAAGTGAGAAGTATGATTTCCCAAAGAATACTGAGGAAAGGTCCTGAAGGAGGCTTCTTGTTTTTCCCAGAATTATCAACTCTGATGCCTGTTATGGCAATTTTGTCCAGACGACCTGAATTAGTTTCCTAGAGCTATCTTAATAAAGTGCCACAAACTGGGTGGCTTAAAATGACAGAAATTTATTGTCTCACATAGCTCTGGAGGTTAGAAGTCTAAACTCAAGCTGTTGACAGGGCCATGCTCCATCCACAGCCTTTAGGGAAAGATCTTTTCTGCCTCCTCTAGCATCTGGTAACCCCAGGCATTCCTTGGCTTGTGGCAACATCACTCCAATCTTTGCCTCTGTCTTCACATGGCCAGTTTTCTGTGTGTCTCTCTCTTCTTACCAGGACACTTGTCCTGTTGAATTAGGGCCCATCCTAATGACCTCATCTTAACATGATTACATCTGCAAAGACCCTATTTCCAAGTAGGGTCACATTCACTGGTAGTGGAGGTTAAGATTTCTACCTATAACATTATCCTTTAAAAAACCTTTTTTTTTTTTTTTTTTTTAAGCACAGCTTAGATGGGTTAGCATTTCAAAAGGAACTTTAGGGAAATTAAAGTGGGAAAATAATAGCACTATTTCCAAAGAAATATTTTCAGTAAAAACAGCTGAGAGTTCTTTATATCAAGATAATCAGATTATCAGGGATAATGTCAGGGATGCTTGCCACACTCTTTCCTCTTGAGCTTCTGTTTCATGGATGAGACCTGTGGGAACCATCTTGTTTTTCTAAGAGTAGATGCTCTTGTTCTTTGATATATCACCCTATTCACAGTCAAATCCCAACCTCCCCAAACTAATCCTTTTTTTCTCTTTCAAATAGTTTTTCCCAACTAAGGACATCCCACTGAGTTCTATGGGAGAAATCTGTCTAGGTTATCATTAATTGACATGTGTGAGTTCAAAGTGAATTATTTTATTTTTCCTAATCCAGGTGATAAGCATAGTTCCTTCTGGAGAAATCTGAGATAATATACTCTATTTTTTTCTCTTCTTTCTTCCCCATCCCCCAATAGAAAAGTCTACATTATAATACTATAGAACAGTATTTTGATACAACTGGGTGGGACTAATAGTTGTAGTTCAAAAAAGACAGATTATAAAAATTATATATATACATACACATACATAACCTTAAGATAAAACATATAAATGCATGTTAATATAATGAAATACAGAATTTTCATTGTCTGGAAGAAGTAACCTGATTTTTATAGTATGGTCCAATACATTAAAAAATAATGTTAACTCAGGTTGTTCAACATAAAAATTATTTCCTGTGTATCTTCATTTACTGTATTAATAATTTTTGGCTATAATATTGATCCCATATATCTTATCCTCCTCCATCTTCCTCATCTTTAGATCCATTTGTTTCTGTCATGGAAAGTATAATTTTTGTATCATCCATAATTTCACTTTCTAATTTTTAGTCTCCATTAATCATTTGTTGTTTGTTATCTTCCTTAAGTATGTCACATATCAGGTGGACTACTCTAAAATTTCTCCCTGCTTGTGTTGAATAAATAGATATATTACTTTTTTTTTCAACATAAAAGCCACTTATCACTTGCTATAAAACTTTTAGTCCCGACCATTTTTTTGACATATGGACAGTCTTTTAATTACATGGACATGGATTTGTTGATTGGAGTTGCACTTCATCTTTATTGCATTTATCATACCCACAATGCATCTTTTATTATTTACAATTTGGATTAAAAAGTGGGTATAGAATTAATAATATTGTGCCAACATCAATTCCCTGGTCTTGACAATAGACCACAATTATGTGTGTTATTATCATTGGGGAGTTGGGTGCAGGGTACATGGAAATACTCTGCACTACTTTTGCAACGTCTTATGAGTCAGCCATTTCAAATAGAACTTGAAGGCCCATGTGAAGACATTTGAATGAAGTATTCTTTTGAGTTTTTATGTTTCACACCACAACTTTTATAGTTGTCCTACATCTATGTCAACAACAGGTTTTAGAACCTCACCTTTATTTTACTACAGAGACTTATCTAAGCATTTAATGTAAATTCTGAGAAACAGCTCTCTTTTTCCACTTTCTAGTATAAGGTGAAAATTAAAGGCTGTAATTGTAATCATAATTGCAATTGGGATAAATAGGTTTTTAAACAAGCAGAGCTCAGTATATAGCCAAGCGTGAGGCTGGAGTACTCAAATATTCTTGGTATGCTATGGCTTGCTGTAGGAATCCATCCACACTTTTTCTAGAGCTAATAGAGAGTATCAATTTATACCCACAAGCTGATTACAAGCAAGACAGTTAAGAACGCTTTTACTGTATAATAAGTGCATAATCATTCAATAGCAATTTCCTCTCACCCCTCACACAGACGAGGAAATTAAGGCCTCAAGAGTTATAGTGACTGCCTAAAGACATAGTGACTTGGATGCAACTCTGACTTTTAGAACAGATTTTTCTAGTCTCTGAGGTCATGAATATTCCCACATGGATATCCTTTTGTGAAGGTCTTTACTGAATAGTCTGGCAGAAAGTGTGAGGCTATAATTGACTGAATTCGATTTGTAGGCTGGGTGATAACACTGATTTTAGCTTGAGGAAATTTATAAATTTTTTATTTTTGGCTGAAAGGCATGGTCTTTCTTACTTGATCTTAAAACTATATTCAGGTTTGAAAGCTTAGGCACTCTAGAAAACCCTCCTCATCACACTGACAAAGAATTTTAAGCAGTCCAGAAGTCCGTTGGGGCCCCCACATCAATTATTCTGGTCTCCTTCCACTGAACATGGAACTCTCTAGCAGAGATGAATTGCTTCTTGGGAGGTTTTACTCCCATTTTGTTTTAGCAGGATTTCCACGGCTGCCTTCTCCAGGCTGTCAATTTTCTCTTTCTGAGAGTTCCCAAGAAGAAGAGTGATGGAGCCAGGTAAGGATGAAATCTTGGGGAAGTGCATGAAAAGTAATAGGAAATACTTGTATTTGAAAACAAAATTTTGTGTTCTCTTCAAAGGCATTTCGTAAAAACCAATAATATTTTACTAAAGAACCATGTATAGAATGTTTTACCAACAATAGCATATATTGGTCTTCCTGTTTATTTATACCATTGCCCTGACTTATTTGCACAAGGATTAAACATCATCCAAAAGTGAAAAATTCAGCCCATTATCTAGATGTTTGGAGCATCTGGATGGAGAACAGAATACTTTCCAAGGTTTTAACCATCCTCCTTGCATAACCTAGCATGCTACCTGGGGAACTGTAGTTTAGGCAAAATTCAAAGGCTGTCTACAACAGGACTTCTAAACCCTGGTGATTCTGAGATATACTGGGAATTTCTAAGAGGAGACTGTGGTATAAAGACTCCTCAATTATATTTGGTCAGGGAACTTTTTGAAATCACCGAATATCTCTTAGGATTATTATTGCAGAGAGATTAGTTTATGAAATGCTGATTTTCAAACATCTTCAAGGGAAATGATTTTTTCCCCCTCTGACCTGATTCTCTAAGCCGATGCCTCAAACAGAGTTGGAGGGATAAATACTTTGAAAATGATTTTCTCTACTACTCTTCTAATATCATTCCCAGAAAGACTCATTTCCCACTAGCCCAAATGCAGTAACTGCTTTTAGGATCTACTTTTTGCATGAGATCTGGTTGACTTCACTTAATTTAATGTGGTGATACATCAGTCTCATATTTCCTTTGAAAAAAATGATCTCATCAATGATAATATTTTCATACTCAAGAGACTCACTCCCACGTTGTAACTTATTTTAAAGATGAGATTGTACACTTATTTGCCAGAATATGTGCAATAGATCTGAAAGACAAGATCAAAAGATAATAAAAGTGTGCCTTAGTAGAATTGTCTGGAATCTGAAAAAACAAAGCCTTATTATAATACTAAAGTTGGAGAGTCATGATACCAATTCTGTCCACGAGGTGGTATTTCATAAAGTTATGCTGTGGCCCGGGGGTGAGGGTTGGCACTGGAGATGATGGTTTGACAGGTTCTGCCATCACAAAGCACAGTATGAAAAGATCATGCCACATTAGCTTTGCATTTGTCAGTTTCCACTGTTTTTAACAGTTACCTGTAACAATGGATGGTTGCTGACATTTTAAATCTCTCACAGTACAGGTGAGATAATGAGAATAGTGAAATGAGCAAAGTGTTGGGCATAGTTGACACTCAATAAAATGTTTAGTGCCTGAAAAAATTAATATGTTGTAAGGAACCAGTAGGACTCTTCTTGTAGTCAAGAGGGCCCTTTCTTAAATTGGGGAAGTACATTTTAGAAACTGCCAGTTCCACGAGGACAGCCTTGATGTGTACTGAGAAAGGTGGTTTTAATTAAAGCAATGATGCTTCATCATCTGAACTTTGTTTATTGCTTCATGCATCTGATTAATGGAGAGCGGGGGATGAATAAATCCTTAAATGTGAGACTTGGGTTGGAAGAATTAGAAGGAAAATTAATTTGTAACCAGGAGCATAAACATATTTGCATCTTTCTGGAACCAAATATAAACTTGGTTTCTGCTTATGAAGAAAGCAAGCCTGTTGCTGCATAATGCCAGCCTATCTGCTTGTCTGCTGGCATGACACATGCACATCCAGATGCCTGGCTAGGGTGGGAACATCTCCAGCTGACTTGGTCCATACATATGATATGAAGACCACTAGAACCCAAAGGAGCACTCATCTAATATCACAGGATGTCTCGGTAAGGTTGCAGCAAATCGTGTCTGATTGAATTCTCCAAAATGTTTAAAATGTCAAAACACACTGGGATTTATTTGAGTGCTTGCTCATTGTCCATGTTTAGACACTATCTGAGTCCCAGGCAAAATGCTTATACACAGAAGTTATATAAAGAGAACCAACCCTAGGGGTGCCTGGGAGGCTCAGTCGTCCCTGGGAACTAGTCCTGCATTGGACGCCTTGCTCGGCAGGGAGTTTGCTTCTCCCTCTCCCTTTGCCCCTCCCCCCGCTCATGCTCTCTTTCTCGCTCACTCTCAAATAAATAAAAACATCTTAAAAAAAAAAAAAAAGAGAACCAATCCCAGAAAAAGTGTGTGTGTGTGTGTGTGTGTGTGTGTGTGTGTGTAGGATAAATGAAGGATACAGCTCAAGAGGCAAGATCCTCTCTACTAGCAGAGACAAGGTCCAGGCTTTCTCCATGGGTCTACCTTGATGTCAGTCTCCCTAGTGGTAGAAGAATTTTTCTGAAGTGACATCTCTGAGGAGTTCTGCTCTGAACAGCAGAATTTTAGAAATGTAGAAAAGCTTTTAGAATTTTTTTTTAATTTTCCCCTTTTTATTTATTTTTTATTATTATGTTATGTTAGTCACCATACATTACATCATTAGTTTTTGATGTAGTGTTCCATGATTCATTGTTTGCACATAACACCCAGTGCTCCATGCAGAATGTGCCCTCCTTAATACCCATCACCAGGCCAACCCATCCCCTGACCCCTCTCCCCTCTAGAACCCTCAGTTTGTTTTCAGAGTCCATAGTCTCTCATGGTTCGTCTCCCCCTCCGATTCCCCCCCCTTATTCTTCCCCTCCTGCTATCTTCTTTTTTTTTTTTTTTAACATATAATGTATTATTTGTTTCAGAGGTACAGGTCTGTGATTCAACAGTCTTACACAATTCACAGTGAATTTTAGAGATTATAAAAGTGGTTGCCAGGCACTTGGGTGTGGGGGAACGAGGGAGAGGTTGGTAAAGTGGTATAGACTTTCAGCTATAAGATAGCTAAGGTCTGAGGATGTTGACCATAGTTGATAACACTGTTTTGTATAATTGAAATTTGCTAAGAGAATAGAAATGAAATGTTCTCACCCTCATCCCATTAACTGGATGGAGGAAATCTTCTTATGGTGTATACATATGTCAAATCATCACAGTGTATACTTCAAGTATCTTACAGTGTTACTTGTCAATTATACCTTAGTAGAGCTAAAAAAAAAAAAATCAAGAAAAATTCCATTCATGAGTTTTCTTTCCAGCTGTGCTGTTAAGTCTCTAAGGGCCAGAGTGCTGTCTTAATCAGCTCTGTGTTTTCAGTGATGAGCATACTGTATGTGCACAACAAACATTTACTGCATGCACAGATGAGTGCATTGCTGGGGGCAGGTGGGAGAATGGTCAATCCAGGCCATATGATGGCAACTGTTTTCCCCACAGACCCTTTAGCACAGTGTTTCTCAAATCATGCGGTGGTTAGTGTGGTCCATGGGACACCTGCATCTGAGTCCTTTCGGGACTTTCTAAAAATGCGTATTTTGCCTGAAACAGAATCTCCAAAGCTGGGCCTCCAAACCGTGCGTTTCTTGCCTTAGCAAGTTCCCAGGCAATCCTCACACACGTTAAGATTGACAACCACTGTCCTAGTGTATGTGGCTCTATTTCCCATCTCTATGTAAAAATAACATTTTCTACATTTGCTGCCACCAAATGAGGCGAGAGAGTGAGCATACAGCTATAATATCCTTCAGCTGGGAGTCACAGCATATGAGATGTGTGATGAAATCCTATGGACAAAATTCTGGCTTCTATTTTAATACATAACATTAGCAAGTAGTTTAAAATGAGATAATTAAAAAAACAAGGTTTTAAAAAATTAATGTATTTAACATAACAAATAGGTCTTATATACGTGTAAGCATTTGTCCCTAATTTGCTTTTTTTTAAAAGAATTTATTTATTTATTTATTTGAGAGAGAGAGTGGGGGTAGGGGCAGAGGGAGCAAGAAAATGAAGCTGACTCTGTGCTGAGAGTGGAACCCAATGTGGAGCTTGATCTCATGAAGGGGAGATCATGACCTGAATCAAAACCAAGAGTCAGATGTTTAACCGAGTGACCCAGGCATCCCTGCTTTTTTTAAAAATCAAAGTAATACATATCTATGATTCAAAAACAGTGCAGAGGGCTACATTAAAAAAACCCTGTGTCTTCTGTCTCTACAAAGTGTCACCTCCCAGAGAACATTCCTTTTAGCCATTTCTTCTTTTCAGTCTGATATTACTTCTATCTATTGGTTAGGATGTGTTTATCTCCGAGTTATAGAAAACCCAACCAAAGTGGCCTCAACGATTTAGATATTTATTATCTCACTTCAAAAGAAGATTGAACATAGGGTGTTCTGTCTCATTCAGCAGTTAGACAATCTAAAAATAACCCTATCTGCTTCTAGTTTCCAATTTTGTTGGGTTTGATTCATTGTCATTTCATCGTCTTGCTTGTTACCTTATGGTCCTCTCCCAGACATGCCTTGCTCTCTCTTAGTGTTGTCACACTTGCCTTAAAGGGCGCTCCCACCTTTCTTTCCAGCTACCACACCACCTCCCTGCCAGGTGACTCCATGTCCATCAAGGGCCTAAGAAGGTCTTTTGTCTTGAGGTAAGGCTTCCTCTCTTCTACGGAACCTTGTATTTGACAGCATTTGTCATGTTTTTAAAAACTGTTTATGTGTCCTTCCTGGAACTTGTGAGCACCTTGAGGGCAGGGGCTATTACTCTTTTAGTTCAGGACTTGCTACACTGTGTGCTTCATAAATGTTTATAGAATAAATTAATGGCTGCATTCAAATTTTCTTCCCAACCAATTACATCCCTGCTCAGATTCCAGATAGTTCACTCAGCTGAGAGGATATGTCTCAGCATGTTCTTAGCTCTGCCTCTGAGTTATCTGAAAATACCCCCAGTAGCAGCACATAGCTACCTTGCCATCTGCCTTCCTCAACTCCAGGTGACATCTCTCCATCACTGCTGTCATTCTACTGGACTTAACCTTTATAGCAAAAACACAGGGTAACCCCCATCAATCTTGAACTCCTTTATTTAATGTACTCACACTGGTCACATTTGCTTATTAAAGTATAGAAAGAGTGATGAGGTTTTCATGGGTCTTAGAGTCATGGAAATGTTGAGCTTCATAGTCCCTTAGAAATTAACCAGAACAAACATTTCATCCAGGGATCAGGGGATTCTGAGTGACCTAAGAGAAGGGCAAGTGCTGCTCAGGGTTGTGCAGTGGGTCCGTGGTAGAATTAGAGTTAGTGCCTGGCTCTGCAGATGCACAATTTAGTGAGTGCTTTTTCTAGTTTGTCTAAGTGCACTCTCTTTCTCTCTCTCTCTCACACGCACACACACACACACAAAGAGAGGTTTTCCAGTTATAGAATTTCTTTTAATGAAATAGAAAATTGAACAAAAGTTTAGCTACTTAGTGCTACCATGTTTGAATTTATAAAGCTCTTTGAAGCTTTCCATCTTTAGGGGCTCCAACAGAGATTTTTAGAGAATATTAGCAGTGTTTGTGGGAAATTCTCATCATAAGGGACAGTTCCAGGCACTGCAGACCATTTGACATCCTTGGTTTCCTTCCACTAAAATGCTCCCTAGCTGTTGTGATAACCCCCAAAATGCCTACTTAACAATTTCAGATGCCCTGTATGGAGGCAGCGTTGCCCAGTTGAGAACTGCATTGTGATTCTTAGAGGGAAGGAAGTAGAGTGGGGCTGGGTTATGCTGATTTGCCTGATGAGAAACCTTTTGCCCCATGAAAGGTCAGTTAACCGGCCTAAAGCCACAGACAGGGCTGTTAGTAGCACTGGAATCACTGGTCTTATGCTGTTTGCATCAGACAGTGGATTTGTTTCCAACCTAGCCCACACCATGGTCCACTCAGGGGTGCTCATGCTTGACCAGGAATCATCAACAGGATGGAGAGATGGGAGCAGAAATCAAGGAGTGAGGCCCAGAGGATGGAGGGCATGTGAGGATGCAAAATCTTACAACCAAGGAAAACACCACCTATAGGAAACTTTCTTGTTACTAAGATTCCCCCAAGGTCTGAGAAAAATGGAACATGCCAAATTTGAGTTAGAAACACCTTTAAAAATGCAAATTGAGTGACCCTCATCAATACTAAATGATAGGAGGGTAGCAGTATGGCTTCTGTGATGCATTGCTCTGTTAGGTTTTCTTAACGACTGGTCTTCCTTGGATTGCTAGATTAGAAATGCCAGTCATTTCCATAGGGGTGGAAACCTTCTCTGTGGGTAGAAGTGGGGAGCCTAACTATTTAAACAGGGAATTTGTGGGTGGCTGGCATGAGGCCTGGGAGGTGTTGGTATGGCTCAAAGAACCTGGAAACTACAGAAAAAGTCTAGATTTTATCCAGGGACAACATGACAGGGTGTTTCAGTCCTTTTTGATGTACGTGACAGGAACAGGGTGACATAGGTGGCCTCCTGCTACAGGGGAGTATGGCCTGGTGGAGCTGTCAGGATGGGGGCTGACACTGTCAGGGGGCTGGTGGGAGGACAACGTTTAGGAGACTCTGCCCTTTCCTTGACGCATCTTTGATGCATCCAATATCCCTGCAACTCTGTCTCCCTGTCTATCCCATTCCTTCCTAGGCAAACATTGAATTTGGTCAAGGTCCATCTATTAGGGTGTGTGCGTGTGTGTGTGTGTGTGAATAGTAAACTTAAAGGGTTTCTGTGAGTATTAAATCTAATAAAATAAAAACTGTGTGAAGTGTCTGTCTCTGTTGTCACATAGCCTCTGGACCAGGGGGATAGATTGCCCAGGTTTGAACCCTCAGCTCTTCTTGGCCACTCCTTAGCTCTGATCCTGGGGACAGTTATTGAAACTTTCTGTGTTTCAGTTGCCTCACCTGTAAAATTGCAAGTAATCATAGTGAAGATTATTGAATTAATTTTTATGAAGCCTTAACATTGTTTATAAGGTCATAATGAAAATGAATTAATATTTATAATGTATGTAGTAAACATTATATTAGTATTTGTTAAATACAAACAGTAAGACAAATTAAAGAAACCATCACTCCATTGACTGTATTTCATTGTCTCTCCTTGTTGCAGTTCTTTCAAATGAAAATTCCACATTGGGTTCTCTTTGGATGCTAGCTGTGGCTAAATATTGGTGGGGTGATAAAGGGGAGGAAAAGAACAAAAAGAAAAAGCAAAAGATTGGCCAGTTGTGGCCTTCATCATGCCATGTCTTGAGTTATCTGACATGTTAGAGATAAACTCATTACACAGTGGGCTTTTAGATACAGACTTTTAGGTCAAGATGGAAGAGCTGGATGGGACATACATGGCCAGGAATTCCAGAGGCCAGAGAGGGAACTGAGGGTGTTAGTTTAGGGGAAACCA
The DNA here is from genome assembly GCF_002201575.2 of Neomonachus schauinslandi. Taxonomy (NCBI): domain Eukaryota; kingdom Metazoa; phylum Chordata; class Mammalia; order Carnivora; family Phocidae; genus Neomonachus; species Neomonachus schauinslandi. Next base: position 96,956,687 of record NC_058405.1, on the reverse strand, counting down.
CCTGGCCATTTTCTGGAGGCGTTAGGGGACCATGGACCTACTTGTAAGGAATCCTTCACCCAAAGTGTAGGACCCAGTCCAGGAAAATCCAGTAAACACATTTCTGATGTTCTTTGCTTCACTATTGTTAGGCTTTCACATATAAAGAAGACACCCATCCTGTCTGAGTTCTGGAAAGAGGCCAGAAGCTAACTGGAAGTGAGCCAGATGAGTATGGCCTTCAAACTCCCTGCCAGGCTCTCTGTAATTGTTATTTTGCATAGAAAAGGAAGGGAAAGTGTGTATAGGGGGGCATCAGCTCTATGGAGATGCTTATAGAGAGGATGTGTTTGCATTCATACATTCCACAACATTGGGGAAGCTGAGGTGCAGAGATGTTAAGTATTTTGCCTAAGGTCTCACAGATGGGACATTCAACCCAACTCTATCCGACTCCAGAGTCACATGATTTGCTAGAGTACATTTTTTATAGTAGTTTGAGAATATCAGAAAAATTGGGAAGCTAATACAGAGAGTTTGTATATGCCCCATGCTCAGTTTCCTCTGTTGTTATCACTTTACTCATTAGAGTGTGTTTTTCACAATTAATGAAGAAATATTGATAAATTATCATAAGGCCCATATTTATTCAAATTTCCCTAGTTTTACCTAATATTTTTGTTTGTTTGTTTGTTTGTTCTGGGATCCCACCCAGAACACTATTGTGTCTCTTTAGGCTCTTCTCAGCTGTGACATTTTCTCAGAATTTTCTTGTTTTTGATGAGCTTAAAAGTTTTGAAGAGTACCGGTCATATATATTGTAGAACGTCCCTCAACTGGGATTTTTCTGATGTTTTTCTCATGATTAGATTGGGATTTTGGGTCTTTGGGAGGCAGACCACAGAGGTAAGATGCCATTCTTGTCACCTCATATCAAGGGTACATGTTATCAACACGATTTATTACTGTCAATGTTGACCTTGATCATGTGGAGGAAATAGGGTTTGTTAGGTTTCACTGTAGAGTTACTCTATTTTCTCCTTCCTTTCTGTACTGTATTCTTTGAAAGGAAGTCACTACTTTTAAAGAAAAAAACTCCCATACTTCAAGAGTGGGAGTTACCTTCTACCTTCTTGTGAGCAAAGTATGTATATAAATTATTTGGAATGAGTCTGCATGGGAGATTTGTCTACTCTCTACATTTATTAATTTATTTAATCTTGTGTTTATATCCTATGGATGCATAGACATTTCTTTCATATTTTGGATTATAACTGAATACTGCTTTATTTATTTTATTGTTCTCCCTGCTGGCTCATGTGCTATTTTGACATATTTTCATCATTGTGGGCTTCTTTTTCCTTCCCTTCTCTTCCCTTCCCTTGCCTTCCCTTTCCTTTCTTTCTCTTCCCTTCCCTTCTCTTTTCTTTTTTAAGTATTTACTTACTTTCTGGCACTACAAGATACTCATCTTCTATATTTTCTGACCCAGACCTAGAATCAACTATTTCTCCAGGAAGTCCAGATCCTTTTATTGGACACTGATCCTGGGAACCAAGATCTGGATGTTGGGTGTGCTCATTGCTACCAGGGTTGTGTGGCTTCTAGGTCAGCTCAGCTGACAAAGCAATGGCATATATGTGTGTATACTAACCTGTTTATAAACACATATCTATAAATATTTTGTATGTAACCATCTATAGATGGTATGTAACCATCTATATTAATCTAAATATGAATTTGCACTAATGTCTCCTGCTAATCTATTACCATATGGATCATTCTAGCCTTCTCTCTCGGCTTATCTGTAACCTCCCACTCCAACAGGGAGATACTGGGCTCCCACCACCCTTCATTCATTTCCTTATTGGTTCAATTCCATCAGACAATGTATAGTGGATTCAGAATTGTTAATATTTTAAAATAGATATATTTTAAATTCCAGTATAATTAACATACAGTGTGTATTAGTTTCAGGTGTACAAATAGAGTGAATTATCAATTCTTTACATTACTCAGTGCTCATCTTGTACCTCTGTGGGAACACATTTACCAGTGAGAGTACATTGCTTTGTGCAGTTCCTTTTGCCTTTAGTCTTACATACTCCATCGTTTCCAAAATACTTAGGTCAGCATCTTTCCCTCCATCTCCTTCAGTGAAATTTTTTCACCTATTTGTAATATAATTAGTTTTTTTTCGTCACATCTGCATTCTATCCACATATCCGTTGGTATCTTACATTATTATTTTTTATTTGCATACATTAAAGTTAACTCTTTTGTTTTTTAAGATTTTAGTTATTTATTTGACAGAGAGAGAGATAGCGAGAGCAGGAACACAAGCAGGGGGAGTGGGAGAGGGAGAAGCAGGCTTCCCACCAAACAGGGAGCCTGATGTGGGACTCGATCCCAGGACCCTGGGATCATGACCTGAGCTGAAGACAGATGTTTAATGACTGAGCCACCCAGTTGCCCCCATTAAAGTTAACTCTTTGCGCCTTAAAGTTCTATGAGTTTTGATGAATGCATTGTATAATATCATACAAAGTAGTCTGACCATCCTAAAAAAATGCCCTGTGATTCACCTATTCAACCATATCCTCCCCACTGCCCCTAAACCCCTGGCAATGGCTGATGTGTTTATCACCTCTAAAGTTTTGCTTTTTCTAGAATGTCATATAAATAGAATTATACAATATACAGCCTTTCAAACTGGCTTTTTTCACTTAGTATGCGTTTAAGATTCATCCATGTACTTGTGTGGCTTCATAACTCATTCTTTCTGATTGCTGAATAGCATTCTTTTGTATGAATGTACCATAGTTTGTTTATCCATTCACCTACTCATGGACATCTTGGTTGCTTCCAGTTTTGGAAAATTATGAATAAAGCTGCTATAAACATTTGTATGCTGTTTTTTGTGTGGATCTAAGTTTTCAAATCAGTTGGGTAAATACCAAGTGGTGCAAATGTTGGATCGTATGGTAAGACTATGTTTAGCTTTGTAAGAAACTAAAAATCTATCTTCCAAATTGGCTATACCATTTTGCATTTCCACCAGCAATGGAAGAGAGATCCTGTTGCCCTACCTCCTTGCCAGTTTTTTGGATTTTTCCCATTCTAATAAATGTGTGGTAGTATCTGTTGTTCAAATTTGCATTTCCTTAATGACAATCGATACTAAGTAGTTTTTCATATGCAGTCTCATACATATTTAAACTATACTTCCTTACTAGTAGTTGGGAAGGGACTCTGTGGCCAGCTGGTTGAGCTACATTTAGGAAGATTGGTATCTGAACATTCAAATTAGTTTCCAAAGATTGGAGCAGGTAATGAGGATGTGTTTCAGAAGCTGGCAACGTGAAGGCATCTAGACAGTTGAACAATGGCAAAGGTGGTTGCACCGTGCTGTTCAGTCAGGAATCAGGTAGGTAACAGGTAGACATCCTTTCATCCTGTCTCTTCTTCTTGCACTAGGTACACTTGCCATCCCCTCTTCCTTTACCTTCTCCTTCTTAACAGCTTTATTGAGATATAATTGCCATACAACAAGTTGCACAAATTTGAAATGTACAATTTGGTTAATTTGCCGTACATGTATACCTATGCAACCATCATCATGATCAAACAATGAACATGTCTATCACATTCAAAAATTTCCTCATTCCTTTTTTTAAATGTATTTATTTATTTATTTTTTATTCTTATGTTAATCCCCTACATTACATCATTAGTTTTAGATGTAGTGTTCCATGATTCGTTGTTTGTGCATAACACCCAGTGCTCCATGCAGAATGTGCCCTCCTCAATACCCACCACCAGGCCCATCCTCCCACCCCCCTCCCCTCTAGAAACTTCAGTTTGTTTTTCAGAGTCCATCGTCTCTCATGGTTTGTCTACCCCTCCCGATTTCCCCCGCTTCATTCTTCCCCTCCTGCTACCTTCTTCTTCTTTTTTTTTTTTTCTTAACATATATTGCATTATTTGTTTCAGAGGTACAGATCTGAGATTCAACAGTCTTGCACAATTCACAGCGCTTACCAGAGCACATACCCTCCCCAGTGTCTATCACCCAGTCACCCCATCCCTCCCACCCCACACCGCACTCCAGCAACCCTCAGTTTGTTTCCTGCGATTAAGCATTCCTCATATCAGTGAGATCATATGATACATGTCTTTCTCTGATTGACTTATTTCACAGCATAATACCCTCCAGTTCCATCCACGTCATTGCAAAGGGCAAGATTTCGTTTTTTTTTTTTTTTTTTTTTTTTTTTTTTTTT